>NW_027311885.1:2727500-2810000 GCF_040954645.1 Diabrotica undecimpunctata
CACGTACCCTCTTCACCTCTCGACTCCTACCCATTAGTCGCCTCTTACGACAGGCAGGGACTTCTTGCCACGGCCGTGTTCTTATCTCTGCAAGCCGAACGGATACACACACACACGCACACACAAACACACGCACACAGGCACACACGCACACACGCACACACGCACACGCACACATTCTCCACCTCTCGATTCCTATCCATTAGTCGCCTCTTAAAACAGGCAGGGCCTTCTTGCCACAGACGTATACCTATCTCTGCGAGCCGAACGGACACACACACACACACTTGCACACATACACACACACACACACATGCACGCCTCACCTCTCGACTCCTACCCATTAGTCGCTTCTTACAGCAAGCATGGCCTTCCTGCCACGGACGTATTCTTATCTCTGCGAGCCGAAGGGATACACACACACATACATACACACATACACACACACACATACTCACACACGCACGCACACACGCACACACACATACACTCACACACACACAAACACGCACACACGCACACACACATACATTCTTTACCTCTCGACTCCTACCTATTAGTCGCTTCTTACGAATAGGCAGGGCCTTCTTGCCTCGGTCGTGCTCTTATCTATGCAAGCCGAACGGACACACACACACATACACATTCTCACACGCACACACACGCACATACGCACACATATATACACTCTTCACCACTCGACTCCTACTTATTAGTCGCCTCTTACGACAGGCATGGCCTTCTTGCCACGGCCGTGTTCTTATCTCTGCAGGCCAACTAGACACACACACTCACACACACAAATACACACACACACTCACACACGCACACACACGCACACACGCACACTCACACACACATACACTCTTCACCTCTCGACTCCTACCCATTAGTCGCCTCTCACGACAGGCAGGGCCTTCTTGCCACGGCCGTGTTCTTATCTCTGCGAGCCGACTGGACACACACACACTCACACACACAAATACACACACACACTTACACACGCACACACCCGCACACTCACACACACATACACTCTTCACCTCTCGACTCCTACCCATTAGCCGCCTCTTACAACAGGCAGGGCCTTCTTGCCACGGCCGTGTTCTTATCTCTGCGAGCCGACCGAACACACACACACTCACACACGCACACACACAAACACACGCACTTACACACATACAATCTTCACCTCTCGACTCCTACGCATTAGTCGCCGCTTACGACAGGCAGGGCCTTCTTGCCTCGGCCGTATTCTTATCTCTGCAAGCCGAACGGACACACACACACTAACACACACACGCACGCACACACGCACACACACGCACACACGCACACACACATACACTCTTTACCTCTCGACTCCTACCAATTAGTCGCCACTTACGACAGGCAGGGCCTTCTTGCCTCGGCCGTATTCTTATCTCTGCAAGCCGAACGGACACACACACACTCACACACACACGCACGCTCACACGCACACACACGCACACACGCACACACACACATACACTCTTCACCTCTCGACTCCTACCTATTAATCGCCTCTTACGATAGGCAGGGCTTTCTTGCCTCGGTCGTGCTCTTATCTCTGCAAGCCGAACTAACACACACATACTCACACACGCACACACACGCACACACACGCACACACGCATACACACATACACTCTTCACCTCTCGACTCCTACTTATTAGTCGCCCTTTACAAGAGGCAGGGCCTTCTTGCCTTGGCCGTATTCTTATCTCTGCAAGCCAAACAGACACACACACATACACACACACACGAACACACACGCACACACGCACACACACACACATACACCCTTCACCTCTCGACTCCTACCCATTAGTCGCCTCTTAACGACTGGCAGTGCCTTCTTGCCACGGCCGTGTTCTCATCTCTGCGAGCCGACGGGACACACACACACACTGACACTCACACACATACCTATTACTCGACTCTCACGACAGGCAGGGCCTTCTTGCCTCGGCTGTGTTCTTATCTCTGCAAGACGAACGAACACACACACATACTCACACACGCACACACGCACACACACATACACTCACACACACACGCACACACACACACGCACACGCACACACTCTCCACCGCTCGACTCCTACCCATTAGTCGTTTCTTACGACAGGCAGGGCCTTCTTGCCTCGGCCGTATTCTTATCTCTGCAAGCCAAACGGACACACACACACACACACAAATACACACACATACTCACACACGCACAAACACACGCACACACACAAAGACACATACACTCTTCACCTCTCGACTCCTATTCATTAGTCGCCTCTTACGACAGGCAGGGACTTCTTGCCACGGCCGTGTTCTTATCTCTGCGAGCCGACCGGGCACACACACACTGACACACACACATTCACACACACACTCACACACGTACGCACACACGCAAACACACACATACACTCTTCACCTCTCGACTCCTACCCATTATTCTCCTCTTACGACAGGCAGGGACTTCTTGCCACGGCCGTGTTCTTATCTCTGCAAGCCGAACGGACACACACACACGCACACACAAGCACACGCACACAGGCACACACGCACACACGCACACGTACACGCACACGCACACACTCTCCACCTCTCGACTCTTATCCATTAGTCGCCTCTTAAGACAGGCAGGGCCTTCTTGCCTCGGCCGTATTCATATCTCTGCAAGCCAAACGGACACACACACACAAATACACACACATACTCACACACGCACAAACACACGCACACACACAAAGACACATACACTCTTCACCTCTCGACTCCTATTCATTAGTCGCCTCTTACGAGAGGCAGGGACTTCTTGCTACGGCCGTGTTCTTATCTCTGCGAGCCGACCGGACACACACACTGACACACACACACATTCACACACGCACACACACACACGCACATGCACACGCACACGCACACGCACACACTCTTCACCTCTCGACTCCTACCCATTATTCTCCTCTTACGACAGGCAGGGACTACTTGCCACGGCCGTGTTCTTATCTCTGCAAGCCGAACGGACACACACATACACACACACACATACACACACGCTTACACACGCACACACACACGCACACACACACACGCACATGCACACGCACACGCACACGCACACACTCTTCACCTCTCGACTCCTACCCATTATTCTCCTCTTACGACAGGCAGGGACTACTTGCCACGACCGTGTTCTTATCTCTGCAAGCCGAACGGACATACACATACACACACACTCACACACACACGCACACACACACTCACACAGACACGCACACACACACACACACTCACACACACACACACATACACTCTTAACCTCTCGACTCCTACCCATTAGTCGCCTCTTACGACATTCAGGGACTTCTTGCCACGGACGTATTCATATCTCTGCAAGCCGAACGGACACACACACTTATACACACACACTCACACACGCACAAACACACACACGCACACACGCACACACACATACACTCTTCACCTCTCGACTCCTACCTTTTAGTCGCCTCTTACGATAAGCAGGGCCTTCTTGCCGCGGTCGTGTTCTCATCTCTGCAAGCCAAACTAACACACACACATACTCACACACGCACACACACGCACACACACACGCACACACGCACACACACACATACACTCTTCACCTCTCGACTCCTACCCATTATTCTCCTATTACGACAGGCAGGGACTTCTTGCCACGGCCGTGTTCTTATCTCTGCAAGCCGAACGGACACACACACACACACGCACACACACACACGCACACGCACACACTCTCCACCGCTCAACTCCTACCCATTAGTCGTTTCTTACGACAGGCAGGGCCTTCTTGCCTCGGCCGTATTCTTATCTCTGCAAGCCAAACGGACACACACACACACACAAATACACACACACATACTCACACACGCACAAACACACGCACACACACAAAGACACATACACTCTTCACCTCTCGACTCCTATTCATTAGTCGCTTCTTACGACAGGCAGGGACTTCTTGCCACGGCCGTGTTCTTATCTCTGCGAGCCGACCGGGCACACACACACTGACACACACACATTCACACACACACTCACACACGTACGCAGACACGCAAACACACACATACACTCTTCACCTCTCGACTCCTACCCATTATTCTCCTCTTACGACAGGCAGGGACTTCTTGCCACGGCCGTGTTCTTATCTCTGCAAGCCGAACGGACACACACACACGCACACACAAACACACGCACACAGGCACACGCACACACGCACACGTACACGCACACGCACACACTCTCCACCTCTCGACTCTTATCCATTAGTCGCCTCTTAAGACAGGCAGGGCCTTCTTGCCTCGGCCGTATTCATATCTCTGCAAGCCAAACGGACACACACACACAAATACACACACATACTCACACACGCACAAATACACGCACACACACAAAGACACATACACTCTTCACCTCTCGACTCCTATTCATTAGTCGCCTCTTACGAGAGGCAGGGACTTCTTGCTACGGCCGTGTTCTTATCTCTGCGAGCAGACCGGACACACACACAGACACACACACACATTCACACACACACTCACACACGTACGCACACACGCACACACACACACATACACTCTTCACCTCTCGACTCCTACCCATTATTCTCCTCTTACGACAGGCATGGACTTCTTGCCACGGCCGTGTTCTTATCTCTGCATGCCGAACGGACACACACACACACGCACACACACACACGCACACGCACACGCACACGCACACGCACACACTCTTCACCTCTCGACTCCTACCCATTATTCTCCTCTTACGACAGGCAGGGACTACTTGCCACGACCGTGTTCTTATCTCTGCAAGCCGAACGGACACACACATACACACACACTCACACACACACGCACACACGCACGCACACACGCACACACACATACACTCACACAAACAAACACGCACATACGCACACACACATACATTCTTCACCTCTCGACTCCTACCTATTAATCGTCTCTCACGACAGGCAGGGTCTTCTTGCCTCGGCCGTATTCTTATCTCTGCAAGCCGAACGGACACACACACATACACACACGCTTACACACGCACACACACGCACACACGCACACACACATACACTCTTTACCTCTCGACTCCTACCCATTAGTCGCTTCTTACAACAGGCAGGGCCTTCTTGCTACTGCCATGTTCTTATCTCTGCAAGCCGAACGGACACACACATACACACACACTCACACACACACGCACACACACACACACACTCACACACACACACACACATACACTCTTAACCTCTCGACTCCTACCCATTAGTCGCCTCTTACGACATTCAGGGACTTCTTGCCACGGACGTATTCTTATCTCTGCAAGCCTAAGGTATACACACACACATACACACACACACATACTCACACACACACGCACACACGCACACACACACACATACACTCTTCACCTCTCGACTCCTACCTATTAGTCGCCTCTTACGATAGGCAGGGCCTTCTTGCCTCGGTCGTGCTCTTATCTCTGCAAGCCGAACTAACACACACACATACTCACACACGCACACACACGCACACACGCATACACACATACACTCTTCACCTCTCGACTCCTACCCATTATTCTCCTCTTTCGACAGGCAGGGACTTCTTGCCACGGCCGTGTTCTTATCTCTGCAAGACGAACGGACACACACACACATACTCACACACGCACACACGCACGCACGCACGCACACACACATACACTCACACACACACAAACACGCACACACGCACACACACATACATTCTTCAACTCTCGACTCCGACCTATTAGTCGCCTCTTACGACAGGCAGGGCCTTCTTGCCTTGGCCGTGTTCTTATCTCTGCAAGCCAAACAGACACACACACATACACACACACACGCACACACACGCACACACGCACACACACACACACACATACACTCTTCACCTCTCGACTCCTACCCATTATTCTCCTCTTTCGACAGGCAGGGACTTCTTGCCACGGCCGTGTTCTTATCTCTGCAAGACGAACGGACACACACACACATACTCACACACGCACACACGCACGCACGCACGCACACACACATACACTCACACACACACAAACACGCACACACGCACACACACATACATTCTTCAACTCTCGACTCCGACCTATTAGTCGCCTCTTACGACAGGCAGGGCCTTCTTGCCTTGGCCGTGTTCTTATCTCTGCAAGCCGAACTAACACACACACATACTCACACACGCACACACACACGCACACACGCACACACATACATACACTCTTCACCTCTCGACTCCTACCTATTAGCCGCCTCTTACGATAGGCAGGGCCTCATTGGCTCGGTCGTGTTCTTATTTCTGCAAGCCGAACTAACACACACACATACTTACACACGCACACACGCACGCACACACGCACACACACATACACTCACACACACAAACACGCACACACGCACACACACATCGATTCTTCACCTCTCGACTCCTACCTATTAGTCGGCTCTTACGACAGGCAGGGCCTTCTTGCCTTGGCCGTGTTCTTATCTCTGCAAGCCGAACGGACACACACACATACTCACACACGCACACACACACGCACACACGCACACACACACATACACTCTTCACCTCTCGACTCCTACTTATTAGTCGCCCATTACAAGAGGCAGGGCCTTCTTGCCTCGGCCGTATTCTTATCTCTGCAAGCCAAACAGACACACACACACATACACACACACACACTTACACACGCACACACACGCACACGCACACGCACACACTCTCCACCTCTCGACTCCTATCCATTAGTCGCCTCTTAAGACAGGCAGGGCCTTCTTGCCACGGACGTATACCTATCTCTGCGAGCCGAACGGACACACACACACACACACTTGCACACATACACACACACATACACGCTTCACCTCTCGACTCCTACCCATTAGTCGCTCCTTACAGCAAGCATGGCCTTCCTGCCACGGACGTATTCTTATCTCTGCGAGCCGAAGGGATACACACACACATACACACACACATACACACACACATACACACACATACTCACACACGCACGCACACACGCACACACACATACACTCACACACACACAAACACGCACACACGCACACACACATACATTCTTCACCTCTCGACTCCTACCTATTAGTCGCCTCTTACGATAGGCAGGGCCTTCTTACCTCGGTCGTGCTCTTATCTCTGCAAGCCGAACGGACACACACACACATACACACACCCTCTCACACGCACACACACGCACATACGCACACACATATACACTCTTCACCACTCGACTCCTACCCATTAGTCGCCTCTTACGACAGGCAGGGCCTTCTTGCCACGGCCGTGTTCTTATGCCGACTGGACACACAGACTCACACACACAAATACACACACACACTCACACACGCACACACACGCACACACGCACACTCACACACACATACACTCTTCACCTCTCGACTCCTACCCATTAGTCGCCTCTTACGACAGGCAGGGCCTTCTTGCCACGGCCGTGTTCTTATCTCTGCGAGCCGACTGGACACACACACACTCACACACACAAATACACACACACACTCACACACGCACACACACGCACACTCACATACACTTACTCACTCACTCACTTATCTCTGCAAGCCGAACGGACACATACACACTCACACACACACAAGCACGCACACACGCACACACACGCATACACACAAAAACACTTTTCACCTCTCGACTCCTACCAATTAGTCGCCACTTACGACAGGCAGGGCATTCTTGCCTCGGCCGTATTCTTATCTCTGCAAGCCGAACGGACACATACACACTCACACACACGCACGCACACACGCACACACACGCACACACACACACAAATACACTCTTCACCTCTCGACTCCTACCCATAAGTCGCCTCTTACGACAGGCATGGCCTTCTTGCCTCGGCCCTATTCTAATCTCTGCGAGCCGAATGGACACACACAAACATACACACACACACTTACACACGCAAAAACACACACACACCCACTCACGTACCCTTTTCACCTCTCGACTCCTACCCATTATTCTCCTCTTACGACAGGCAGGGACTACTTGCCACGGCCTGTTCTTATCTCTGCAAGCCGAACGGACACACACATACACACACACTCATACACACACGCACACACGCACGCACACACGCACACACACATACACTCACACACACAAACACGCACATACGCACACACACATACATTCTTCACCTCTCGACTCCTACCTATTAATCGTCTCTCACGACAGGCAGGGTCTTCTTGCCTCGGCCGTATTCTTATCTCTGCAAGCCGAACGGACACACACACATACACACACGCTTACACACGCACACACATACACTCTTTACCTCTCGACTCCTACCCATTAGTCGCTTCTTACAACAGGCAGGGCCTTCTTGCTACTGCCATGTTCTTATCTCTGCAAGCCGAACGGACACACACATACACACACACTCACACACACACGCACACACACACACACTCACACACACACACACACACACATACACTCTTAACCTCTCGACTCCTACCCATTAGTCGCCTCTTACGACATTCAGGGACTTCTTGCCACGGACGTATTCATATCTCTGCAAGCCGAACGGACACACACACTTATACACACACACTCACACACGCACAAACACACACACGCACACACGCACACACACATACACTCTTCACCTCTCGACTCCTACCTTTTAGTCGCCTCTTACGATAAGCAGGGCCTTCTTGCCGCGGTCGTGTTCTCATCTCTGCAAGCCAAACGGACACACACACACACACACACATACACTCTTCACCTCTCGACTCCTACCCATTATTCTCCTCTTACGACAGGCAGGGACTTCTTGCCACGGCCGTGTTCTTATCTCTGCAAGCCGAACGGACACACACACATACTCACACACGCACACACACACGCACACACGCACACACACACATACACTCTTCACCTCTCGACTCCTACCCATTATTCTCCTATTACGACAGGCAGGGACTTCTTGCCACGGCCGTGTTCTTATCTCTGCAAGCCGAACGGACACACACACACACGCACACACACACACGCACACGCACACACTCTCCACCGCTCGACTCCTACCCATTAGTCGTTTCTTACGACAGGCAGGGCCTTCTTGCCTCGGCCGTATTCTTATCTCTGCAAGCCAAACGGACACACACACACACACAAATACACACACACATACTCACACACGCACAAACACACGCACACACACAAAGACACATACACTCTTCACCTCTCGACTCCTATTCATTAGTCGCCTCTTACGACAGGCAGGGACTTCTTGCCACGGCCGTGTTCTTATCTCTGCGAGCCGACCGGGCACACACACACTGACACACACACATTCACACACACACTCACACACGTACGCACACACGCAAACACACACATACACTCTTCACCTCTCGACTCCTACCCATTATTCTCCTCTTACGACAGGCAGGGACTTCTTGCCACGGCTGTGTTCTTATCTCTGCAAGCCGAACGGACACACACACACGCACACACAAACACACGCACACAGGCACACACGCACACACGCACACGTACACGCACACGCACACACTCTCCACCTCTCGACTCTTATCCATTAGTCGCCTCTTAAGACAGGCAGGGCCTTCTTGCCTCGGCCGTATTCATATCTCTGCAAGCCAAACGGACACACACACACAAATACACACACATACTCACACACGCACAAACACACGCACACACACAAAGACACATACACTCTTCACCTCTCGACTCCTATTCATTAGTCGCCTCTTACGAGAGGCAGGGACTTCTTGCTACGGCCGTGTTCTTATCTCTGCGAGCAGACCGGACACACACACTGACACACACACATTCACACACACACTCACACACGTACGCACACACGCACACACACACACATACACTCTTCACCTCTCGACTCCTACCCATTATTCTCCTCTTACGACAGGCATGGACTTCTTGCCACGGCCGTGTTCTTATCTCTGCATGCCGAACGGACACACACACACACGCACACACACACACGCACACGCACACGCACACGCACACGCACACACTCTTCACCTCTCGACTCCTACCCATTATTCTCCTCTTACGACAGGCAGGGACTACTTGCCACGACCGTGTTCTTATCTCTGCAAGCCGAACAAACACACACATACACACACACTCACACACACACGCACACACGCACGCACACACGCACACACACATACACTCACACAAACAAACACGCACATACGCACACACACATACATTCTTCACCTCTCGACTCCTATCTATTAATCGTCTCTCACGACAGGCAGGGTCTTCTTGCCTCGGCCGTATTCTTATCTCTGCAAGCCGAACGGACACACACACATACACACACGCTTACACACGCACACACACGCACACACGCACACACACATACACTCTTTACCTCTCGACTCCTACCCATTAGTCGCTTCTTACAACAGGCAGGGCCTTCTTGCTACTGCCATGTTCTTATCTCTGCAAGCCGAACGGACACACACATACACACACACTCACACACACACGCACACACACACACACTCACACACACACACACATACACTCTTAACCTCTCGACTCCTACCCATTAGTCGCCTCTTACGACATTCAGGGACTTCTTGCCACGGACGTATTCTTATCTCTGCAAGCCGAACGGACACACACACATACTCACACACGCACACACACGCACACACGCACACTCACACACACATACACTCTTCACCTCTCGACTCCTACCCATTAGTCGCCTCTTACGACAAGCAGGGCCTTCTTGCCACGGCGGTGTTCTTATCTCTGCAAGCCGAACGGACACACACACACACGCACACACAAACACACGCACACAGGCATACACGCACACACGCACACGCACACGCACACACTCTCCACCTCTCGACTCCTATCCATTAGTCGCCTCTTAAGACAGGCAGGGCCTTCTTGCCACAGACGTATTCCTATCTCTGCGAGCCGAACGGACACACACACACACTTGCACACACACACACACACACACACACACACACACACACACACACACACACATACACGCTTTACCACTCGACTCCTACCAATTAGTCGCTCCTTACAGCAAGCATGGCCTTCTTGTCACGGATATATTCTTATCTCTGCGAGCCTAAGGTATACACACACATACACACACACACATACTCACACACACACGCACACACGCACACACACACATACACTCTTCACCTCTCGACTCCTACCTATTAGTCGCCTCTTACGATAGGCAGGGCCTTCTTGCCTCGGTCGTGCTCTTATCTTTGCAAGCCGAACTAACACACACACATACTTACACACGCACACACACGCACACACGCATACACACATACACTCTTCACCTCTCGACTCCCACTTATTAGTCGCCCCTTACAAGAGGCAGGGCCTTCTTGCCTCGGCCGTATTCTTATCTCTGCAAGCCAAACAGACACACACACATACACACACACACGCACACACACGCACACACGCACACACACACACACACATACACTCTTCACCTCTCGACTCCTACCCATTATTCTCCTCTTACGACAGGCAGGGACTTCTTGCCACGGCCGTGTTCTTATCTCTGCAAGACGAACGGACACACACACACATACTCACACACGCACACACGCACGCACGCACGCACACACACATACACTCACACACACACAAACACGCACACACGCACACACACATACATTCTTCAACTCTCGACTCCGACCTATTAGTCGCCTCTTACGACAGGCAGGGCCTTCTTGCCTTGGCCGTGTTCTTATCTCTGCAAGCCGAACGGACACACACACATACTCACACACGCACACACACACGCACACACGCACACACATACATACACTCTTCACCTCTCGACTCCTACCTATTAGCCGCCTCTTACGATAGGCAGGGCCTCATTGGCTCGGTCGTGTTCTTATTTCTGCAAGCCGAACTAACACACACACATACTCACACACGCACACACGCACGCACACACGCACACACACATACACTCACACACACAAACACGCACACACGCACACACACATCGATTCTTCACCTCTCGACTCCTACCTATTAGTCGGCTCTTACGACAGGCAGGGCCTTCTTGCCTTGGCCGTGTTCTTATCTCTGCAAGCCGAACGGACACACACACATACTCACACACGCACACACACACGCACACACGCACACACACACATACACTCTTCACCTCTCGACTCCTACTTATTAGTCGCCCATTACAAGAGGCAGGGCCTTCTTGCCTCGGCCGTATTCTTATCTCTGCAAGCCAAACAGACACACACACACATACACACACACACACTTACACACGCACACACACGCACACGCACACGCACACACTCTCCACCTCTCGACTCCTATCCATTAGTCGCCTCTTAAGACAGGCAGGGCCTTCTTGCCACGGACGTATACCTATCTCTGCGAGCCGAACGGACACACACACACACACACTTGCACACATACACACACACACATACACGCTTCACCTCTCGACTCCTACCTATTAGTCGCCTCTTACGATAGGCAGGGCCTTCTTGCCTCGGTCGTGCTCTTATCTCTGCAAGCCGAACGGACACACACACACATACACACACCCTCTCACACGCACACACACGCACATACGCACACACATATACACTCTTCACCACTCGACTCCTACCCATTAGTCGCCTCTTACGACAGGCAGGGCCTTCTTGCCACGGCCGTGTTCTTATGCCGACTGGACACACACACTCACACACACAAATACACACACACACTCACACACGCACACACACGCACACACGCACACTCACACACACATACACTCTTCACCTCTCGACTCCTACCCATTAGTCGCCTCTTACGACAGGCAGGGCCTTCTTGCCACGGCCGTGTTCTTATCTCTGCGAGCCGAACGGACACACACACACATGCACACACAAACACACGCACACAGGCACACACGCACACACGCACACACGCACACGCACACATTCTTTACCTCTCGATTCCTATCCATTGGTCGCCTCTTAAGACAGGCAGGGCCTTCTTGCCTCGGCCGTATTCTTATCTCTGCAAGCCAAACGGACACACACACACATACACACACATACTCACACACGCACAAACACACGCACACACACAAAGACACATAAACTCTTCACCTCTAGACTCCTATTCATTAGTCGCCTCTTACGACAGGCAGGGACTTCTTGCCACGGCCATGTTCTCATCTCTGCGAGCCGAACGGACACACACACACTCACACACACACAGGCACACACGCACACACACACGCACACACGCACACACACACAAATACACTCTTCACCTCTCGACTTCTACCCATTAGTCGCATCTTACGACAGGCACGGACTTATTGCCTCGGCCGTATTCTAATCTCTGCGAGCCGCACGGACACACACACACTGACACACACATATTCACACACACACTCACACACGTACGCACACACGCACACACACATATACACTCTTCACCTCTCGACTCCTACCCATTATTCTCCTCTTACGACAGGCAGGGACTTTTTGCCACGGCCGTGTTCTTATCTCTGCAAGCCGAACGGACACACACACGCACACACACACACGCACACGCAAACGCACACGCACACACTCTTCACCTCTCGACTCCTACCCATTATTCTCCTCTTACGACAGGCAGGGACTTCTTGCCACGGCCGTGTTCTTATCTCTGCAAGCCGAACGGACACACACATACACACACACTCACACACACACACGCACACACGCACCCACACATGCACACACACATACACCCACACACACACAAACACGCACATACGCACACACACATACATTCTTCACCTCTCGACTCCTACCTATTAGTCGTCTCTCACGACAGGCAGGGACTTTTGCCTCGGCCGTATTCTTATCTCTGCAAGCCGAACGGACACACACACATACTCACACACGCACACACACACGCACACACGCACCGACACACATACACTCTTCACCTCTCGACTCCTACTTATTAGTCGCCCACTCTTCACCTCTCGACTCCTACCCATTATTCTCCTCTTACGACAGGCAGGGACTTCTTGCCACGGCCGTGTTCTTATCTCTGCAAGCCGAACGGACACACACATACACACACACACACACACGCACACACGCACGCACACATGCACACACACATACACTCACACACACACAAACACGCACATACGCACACACACATACATTCTTCACCTCTCGACTCCTACCTATTAGTCGTCTCTCACGACAGGCAGGGCCTTCTTGCCTTGGCCGTGTTCTTATCACTGCAAGCCGAACGGACACACACACATACTCACACACGCACACACACACGCACACACGCACACAAACATACACTCTTTATCTCTCGACTCCTACCTATTAGTCGCCTCTTACGATAGACAGGGCCTTGTTGCCTCGGTCGTGTTCTTATTTCTGCAAGCCAAACTAACACACACACATACTCACACACGCACACACACACGCACACACGCACACACACATACACTTTTCACCTCTCGACTCCTACTTATTAGTCGCCACTCTTCGCCTCTCGACTCCTATCCATTAGTCGCCCCGTACGATTTGCATCGCTTTCTTGCCACGGCTGTTTTCTTATCTCTGCAAGCTGAAGGGACACACACACATACATACACACACACTCACAAACACACACACACACACACACACGCACGCACACACGCACACACACATACACTCACACACACACAAACACGCCCACACGCACACACACATACATTCTTCACCTCTCGACTCCTACCTATTAGTCGCCTCTTACGATAGGCAGGGCCTTCTTGCCTTGGCCGTGTTCTTATCACTGCAAGCCGAACGGACACACACACACATACTCACACACGCACACACACACGCACACACGCACACAAACATACACTCTTCACCTCTCGACTCCTACCTATTAGTCGCCTCTTACGATAGGCAGGGCCTTCTTGCCTCAGTCGTGTTCTTATTTCTGCAAGCCGAACTAACACACACACATACTCACACACGCACACACACACGCACACACGCACACACACACATACACTCTTCACCTCTCGACTCCTACCAATTAGTCGCCTCTTACGATAGGCAGGGCCTTCTTGCCTTGGCCGTGTTCTTATCACTGCAAGCCGAACGGACACACACACATACTCACACACGCACACATACACGCACACACGCACACAAACATACACTCTTCACCTTTCGACTCCTACCTATTAGTCGCCTCTTACGATAGGCAGGGCCTTCTTGCCTCGGTCGTGTTCTTATTTCTGCAAGCCGAACTAACACACACACATACTCACACACGCACACACACACGCACACACGCACACACACACATACACTCTTCACCTCTCGACTCCTACTTATTACTTGCCTCTTACGACAGGCAGGGCCTTCTTGCCACGGCTGTGTTCTTATCTCTGCGAGCCGACCGCACACACACACACTCACACACTCACATACACACACACATAAACACGCACGCACACGTACACGCACACACTCTCCATCTCTCGACTCCTATCCATTAGTCGCCTCTTACGACAGGCAGGGCCTTCTTGCTACGGACGTGTTCTTATCTCTGCGTGCCAAACGAACACACACACACACACTCGCACACACACATACACACACATACACGCTTCACCTCTCGACTCCTACCCATTAGTCGCCTCTTACGACATTCAGGGACTTCTTGCCACGGCCGTGTTCTTATCTCTGCGAGCCGAACGGACACACACACACTCACACAAACACACGCACACACGCACACACGCACACACACGCACCCACACACACGCACACGCACACGCACACACTCTCCACCTCTCGACTCCTACCTTTTAGTCGCCTCTTACGAGAGGCAGGGCCTTCTTGCCCCGGCTGTATTCATATCTCTGCAAGCCGAACGGACACACACACTTATATACACACACTCACACACGCACAAACACACACACGCACACACGCACACACACATACACTCTTCACCTCTCGACTCCTACCTTTTAGTCGCCTCTTACGATAAGCAGGGCCTTCTTGCCGCGGTCGTGTTCTCATCTCTGCAAGCCAAACTAACACACACACACTCACACACGCCCACACACGCACACACGCACACACACATACACACACATACACGCTTCACCTCTCGACTCCTACCCATTAGTCGCCTCTTACGACATTCAGGGACTTCTTGCCACGGCCGTGTTCTTATCTCTGCGAGCCGAACGGACACACACAGACTCACACAAACACACGCACACACGCACACACACGCACCCACACACACGCACACGCACACGCACACACTCTCCACCTCTCGACTCCTATCCATTAGCCGCCTCTTAAGACAGGCAGGGCCTTCTTGCCACGGCCGAAATCCTATCTCTGCGAGCCGAGCGGACAAACACACACACTCACACACACACACACACACATACACTCTTCACCTCTCGAATCCTACCTTTTAGTCGCCTCTTACGAGAGGCAGGGCCTTCTTGCCCCGGCCGTATTCATATCTCTGCAAGCCGAACGGACACACACACTTATACACACACACTCACACACGCACAAACACACATACACGCACCCACGCACACACACATACACTCTTCACCTATCGACTACTACCAATTCGTCGCTCCTTACAGCAAGCATGGCCTTTTTGCCACGGCCGTATTCTTATCTCTGCAAGCCGAACGGACACACACACATACTCACACACGCACACACACACGCACACACGCACACACACACATACACTCTTCACCTCTCGGCTCCTACTTATTACTCGCCTCTTACGACAGGCAGGGCCTTCTTGCCACGGCTGTGTTCTTATCTCTGCGAGCCGACCGCACACACACACACTCACACACTCACATACACACACACTTAAACACGCACGCACACGTACACGCACACACTCTCCACCTCTCGACTCCTATCCATTAGTCGCCTCTTACGACAGGCAGGGCCTTCTTGCTACGGACGTGTTCTTATCTCTGCGGGCCAAAGGGACACACACACACACTCGCACACACACATACACACACATACACGCTTTACCTCTCGACTCCTACCCATTAGTCGCCTCTTACGACATTCAGGGACTTCTTGCCACGGCCGTGTTCTTATCTCTGCGAGCCGAACGGACACACATACACTCACACACACACGCACACACGCACACACACGCACCCACACACACGCACACGCACACGCACACACTCTCCATCTCTCGACTAATATCCATTAGCCGCCTCTTAAGACAGGCAGGGCCTTCTTACCACGGCCGTAATCTTATCTCTGTGAGCCGAGCGGACAAAGACACACACTCACACACACACACATACACTCTTCACCTCTCGACCCCTACCTTTTAGTCGCCTCTTACGAGAGGCAGGGCCTTCTTGCCCCGGCAGTATTCATATCTCTGCAAGCCGAACGGACACACACACTTATACACACACACTCACACACGCACAAACACACACACGCACACACGCACACACACATACACTCTTCACCTCTCGACTCCTACCTTTTAGTCGCCTCTTACGATAAGCAGGGCCTTCTTGCCGCGGTCGTGTTCTCATCTCTGCAAGCCAAACTAACACACACACATACTCACACACGCACACACACGCACACACACACGCACACACGCACACACACACATACACTCTTGACCTCTCGACTCCTACTTATTAGTTGACCCTTACAAGAGGCAGGGCCTTCTGGCCTCGGCCGTATTCTTATCTCTGCAAGCCAAACGGACACACACACATACACACACACTCACACACGCCCACACACGCACACACGCACACACACACACATACACTCTTCACCTCTCGACTCCTACCCATTATTCTCCTCTTACGACAGGCAGGGACTTCTTGCCACGGCCGTGTTCTTATCTCTGCAAGTCGAACGGACACACACACATACTCACACACGCACACACACACGCACACACGCACACACACACACATACACTCTTCACCTCTCGACTCCTACCCATTATTCTCCTATTACGACAGGCAGGGACTTCTTGCCACGGCCGTGTTCTTATCTCTGCAAGCCGAACGGACACACACACACACGCACACACACACACGCACACGCACACACTCTCCACCGCTCGACTCCTACCCATTAGTCGTTTCTTACGACAGACAGGGCCTTCTTGCCTCGGCCGTATTCTTATCTCTGCAAGCCAAACGGACACACACACACACACACAAACACACACACATACTCACACACGCACAAACACACGCACACACACAAAGACACATACACTCTTCACCTCTCGACTCCTATTCATTAGTCGCCTCTTACGACAGGCAGGGACTTCTTGCCACGGCCGTGTTCTTATCTCTGCAAGCCGAACGGACACACACACACACGCACACACAAACACACGCACACAGGCACAAAGGCACACACGCAAACGCACACGCACACGCACACACTCTCCACCTCTCGATTCCTATCCATTAGTCGCCTCTTAAGACAGGCAGGGCCTTCTTGCCACGGACGTATTTTTATCTCTGCGAGCCGAACGGACACACACACACACGCACAGACAAACACACGCACACAGGCACACACGCACACACGCACACGTACACGCACACGCACACACTCTCCACCTCTCGACTCCTATCCATTAGTCGCCTCTTAAGACAGGCAGGGCCTTCTTGCCTCGGCCGTATTCTTATCTCTGCAAGCCAAACGGACACACACACATACACACACACTCACACACGCCCACACACGCACACACGCACACACACACATACACTCTTCACCTCTCGACTCCTACCCATTATTCTCCTCTTACGACAGGCAGGGACTTCTTGCCACGGCCGTGTTCTTATCTCTGCAAGCCGAACAGACACACACACATACTTACACACGCACACACACACGCACACACGCACACACACACATACACTCTTCACCTCTCGACTCCTACCCATTATTCTCCTATTACGACAGGCAGGGACTTCTTGCCACGGCCGTGTTCTTATCTCTGCAAGCCGAACGGACACACACACACACGCACACACACACACGCACACGCACACACTCTCCACCGCTCGACTCCTACCCATTAGTCGTTTCTTACGACAGGCAGGGCCTTCTTGCCTCGGCCGTATTCTTATCTCTGCAAGCCAAACGGACACACACACACACACACACAAACACACACACATACTCACACACGCACAAACACACGCACACACACAAAGACACATACACTCTTCACCTCTCGACTCCTATTCATTAGTCGCCTCTTATGACAGGCAGGGACTTCTTGCCACGGCCGTGTTCTTATCTCTGCAAGCCGAACGGACACACACATACACACACACACACACACACGCACACACGCACGCACACATGCACACACACATACACTCACACACACACAAACACGCACATACGCACACACACATACATTCTTCACCTCTCGACTCCTACCTATTAGTCGTCTCTCACGACAGGCAGGGCCTTCTTGCCTTGGCCGTGTTCTTATCACTGCAAGCCGAACGGACACACACACATACTCACACACGCACACACACACGCACACACGCACACAAACATACACTCTTTATCTCTCGACTCCTACCTATTAGTCGCCTCTTACGATAGACAGGGCCTTGTTGCCTCGGTCGTGTTCTTATTTCTGCAAGCCAAACTAACACACACACATACTCACACACGCACACACACACGCACACACGCACACACACATACACTTTTCACCTCTCGACTCCTACTTATTAGTCGCCACTCTTCGCCTCTCGACTCCTATCCATTAGTCGCCCCGTACGATTTGCATCGCTTTCTTGCCACGGCTGTTTTCTTATCTCTGCAAGCTGAAGGGACACACACACATACATACACACACACTCACAAACACACACACACACACACGCACGCACACACGCACACACACATACACTCACACACACACAAACACGCCCACACGCACACACACATACATTCTTCACCTCTCGACTCCTACCTATTAGTCGCCTCTTACGATAGGCAGGGCCTTTTTGCCTTGGCCGTGTTCTTATCACTGCAAGCCGAACGGACACACACACACATACTCACACACGCACACACACACGCACACACGCACACAAACATACACTCTTCACCTCTCGACTCCTACCTATTAGTCGCCTCTTACGATAGGCAGGGCCTTCTTGCCTCAGTCGTGTTCTTATTTCTGCAAGCCGAACTAACACACACACATACTCACACACGCACACACACACGCACACACGCACACACACACATACACTCTTCACCTCTCGACTCCTACCAATTAGTCGCCTCTTACGATAGGCAGGGCCTTCTTGCCTTGGCCGTGTTCTTATCACTGCAAGCCGAACGGACACACACACATACTCACACACGCACACATACACGCACACACGCACACAAACATACACTCTTCACCTTTCGACTCCTACCTATTAGTCGCCTCTTACGATAGGCAGGGCCTTCTTGCCTCGGTCGTGTTCTTATTTCTGCAAGCCGAACTAACACACACACATACTCACACACGCACACACACACGCACACACGCACACACACACATACACTCTTCACCTCTCGACTCCTACTTATTACTTGCCTCTTACGACAGGCAGGGCCTTCTTGCCACGGCTGTGTTCTTATCTCTGCGAGCCGACCGCACACACACACACTCACACACTCACATACACACACACATAAACACGCACGCACACGTACACGCACACACTCTCCATCTCTCGACTCCTATCCATTAGTCGCCTCTTACGACAGGCAGGGCCTTCTTGCTACGGACGTGTTCTTATCTCTGCGTGCCAAACGGACACACACACACACACACTCGCACACACACATACACACACATACACGCTTCACCTCTCGACTCCTACCCATTAGTCGCCTCTTACGACATTCAGGGACTTCTTGCCACGGCCGTGTTCTTATCTCTGCGAGCCGAACGGACACACACACACTCACACAAACACACGCACACACGCACACACGCACACACACGCACCCACACACACGCACACGCACACGCACACACTCTCCACCTCTCGACTCCTACCTTTTAGTCGCCTCTTACGAGAGGCAGGGCCTTCTTGCCCCGGCTGTATTCATATCTCTGCAAGCCGAACGGACACACACACTTATATACACACACTCACACACGCACAAACACACACACGCACACACGCACACACACATACACTCTTCACCTCTCGACTCCTACCTTTTAGTCGCCTCTTACGATAAGCAGTGCCTTCTTGCCGCGGTCGTGTTCTCATCTCTGCAAGCCAAACTAACACACACACACTCACACACGCCCACACACGCACACACGCACACACACATACACACACATACACGCTTCACCTCTCGACTCCTACCCATTAGTCGCCTCTTACGACATTCAGGGACTTCTTGCCACGGCCGTGTTCTTATCTCTGCGAGCCGAACGGACACACACAGACTCACACAAACACACGCACACACGCACACACACGCACCCACACACACGCACACGCACACGCACACACTCTCCACCTCTCGACTCCTATCCATTAGCCGCCTCTTAAGACAGGCAGGGCCTTCTTGCCACGGCCGTAATCCTATCTCTGCGAGCCGAGCGGACAAACACACACACTCACACACACACACACACACATACACTCTTCACCTCTCGAATCCTACCTTTTAGTCGCCTCTTACGAGAGGCAGGGCCTTCTTGCCCCGGCCGTATTCATATCTCTGCAAGCCGAACGGACACACACACTTATACACACACACTCACACACGCACAAACACACATACACGCACACACGCACACACACATACACTCTTCACCTATCGACTACTACCAATTAGTCGCTCCTTACAGCAAGCATGGCCTTTTTGCCACGGCCGTATTCTTATCTCTGCAAGCCGAACGGACACACACACATACTCACACACGCACACACACACGCACACACGCACACACACACATACACTCTTCACCTCTCGGCTCCTACTTATTACTCGCCTCTTACGACAGGCAGGGCCTTCTTGCCACGGCTGTGTTCTTATCTCTGCGAGCCGACCGCACACACACACACTCACACACTCACATACACACACACTTAAACACGCACGCACACGTACACGCACACACTCTCCACCTCTCGACTCCTATCCATTAGTCGCCTCTTACGACAGGCAGGGCCTTCTTGCTACGGACGTGTTCTTATCTCTGCGGGCCAAAGGGACACACACACACACACTCGCACACACACATACACACACATACACGCTTTACCTCTCGACTCCTACCCATTAGTCGCCTCTTACGACATTCAGGGACTTCTTGCCACGGCCGTGTTCTTATCTCTGCGAGCCGAACGGACACACATACACTCACACACACACACGCACACACGCACACACACGCACCCACACACACGCACACGCACACGCACACACTCTCCATCTCTCGACTAATATCCATTAGCCGCCTCTTAAGACAGGCAGGGCCTTCTTACCACGGCCGTAATCTTATCTCTGCGAGCCGAGCGGACAAAGACACACACTCACACACACACACATACACTCTTCACCTCTCGACCCCTACCTTTTAGTCGCCTCTTACGAGAGGCAGGGCCTTCTTGCCCCGGCAGTATTCATATCTCTGCAAGCCGAACGGACACACACACTTATACACACACACTCACACACGCACAAACACACACACGCACACACGCACACACACACATACTCACACACGCACACACACGCACACACACACGCACACACGCACACACACACATACACTCTTGACCTCTCGACTCCTACTTATTAGTTGACCCTTACAAGAGGCAGGGCCTTCTGGCCTCGGCCGTATTCTTATCTCTGCAAGCCAAACGGACACACACACATACACACACACTCACACACGCCCACACACGCACACACGCACACACACACACATACACTCTTCACCTCTCGACTCCTACCCATTATTCTCCTCTTACGACAGGCAGGGACTTCTTGCCACGGCCGTGTTCTTATCTCTGCAAGTCGAACGGACACACACACATACTCACACACGCACACACACACGCACACACGCACACACACACATACACTCTTCACCTCTCGACTCCTACCCATTATTCTCCTATTACGACAGGCAGGGACTTCTTGCCACGGCCGTGTTCTTATCTCTGCAAGCCGAACGGACACACACACACACGCACACACACACACGCACACGCACACACTCTCCACCGCTCGACTCCTACCCATTAGTCGTTTCTTACGACAGGCAGGGCCTTCTTGCCTCGGCCGTATTCTTATCTCTGCAAGCCAAACGGACACACACACACACACAAACACACACACATACTCACACACGCACAATCACACGCACACACACAAAGACACATACACTCTTCACCTCTCGACTCCTATTCATTAGTCGCCTCTTACGACAGGCAGGGACTTCTTGCCACGGCCGTGTTCTTATCTCTGCAAGCCGAACGGACACACACACACGCACACACAAACACACGCACACAGGCACAAAGGCACACACGCAAACGCACACGCACACGCACACACTCTCCACCTCTCGATTCCTATCCATTAGTCGCCTCTTAAGACAGGCAGGGCCTTCTTGCCACGGACGTATTTTTATCTCTGCGAGCCGAACGGACACACACACACACGCACAGACAAACACACGCACACAGGCACACACGCACACACGCACACGTACACGCACACGCACACACTCTCCACCTCTCGACTCCTATCCATTAGTCGCCTCTTAAGACAGGCAGGGCCTTCTTGCCTCGGCCGTATTCTTATCTCTGCAAGCCAAACGGACACACACACATACACACACACTCACACACGCCCACACACGCACACACGCACACACACACACATACACTCTTCACCTCTCGACTCCTACCCATTATTCTCCTCTTACGACAGGCAGGGACTTCTTGCCACGGCCGTGTTCTTATCTCTGCAAGCCGAACAGACACACACACATACTCACACACGCACACACACACGCACACACGCACACACACACATACACTCTTCACCTCTCGACTCCTACCCATTATTCTCCTATTACGACAGGCAGGGACTTCTTGCCACGGCCGTGTTCTTATCTCTGCAAGCCGAACGGACACACACACACACGCACACACACACACGCACACGCACACACTCTCCACCGCTCGACTCCTACCCATTAGTCGTTTCTTACGACAGGCAGGGCCTTCTTGCCTCGGCCGTATTCTTATCTCTGCAAGCCAAACGGACACACACACACACACACACAAACACACACACATACTCACACACGCACAAACACACGCACACACACAAAGACACATACACTCTTCACCTCTCGACTCCTATTCATTAGTCGCCTCTTACGACAGGCAGGGACTTCTTGCCACGGCCGTGTTCTTATCTCTGCAAGCCGAACGGACACACACACACACGCACACACAAACACACGCACACAGGCACAAACGCACACACGCAAACGCACACGCACACGCACACACTCTCCACCTCTCGATTCCTATCCATTAGTCGCCTCTTAAGACAGGCAGGGCCTTCTTGCCACGGACGTATTTTTATCTCTGCGAGCCGAACGGACACACACACACACGCACAGACAAACACACGCACACAGGCACACACGCACACACGCACACGTACACGCACACGCACACACTCTCCACCTCTCGACTCCTATCCATTAGTCGCCTCTTAAGACAGGCAGGGCCTTCTTGCCTCGGCCGTATTCTTATCTCTGCAAGCCAAACGGACACACACACATACACACACACACACACTCACACACACAAGCACGCACACACGCACACACACGCACACACACAAATACACTTTTCACCCCTCGACTCCTACCCATTAGTCGCCTCTTACGACAGGCATGGCCTTCTTGCCTCGGCCGTATTCTTATCTCTGCGAACCGAATGGACACACACATACATACACACATACATTTACACACGCACAAACACACACACACCCACACACGCACACACACATACACATACACTATTCACCTCTCGACTCCTACCTATTAGTCGCCCCTTACAAGAGGCAGGGCCTTCTTGCCTCGGCCGTATTCTAATCTTTGCGAACCGAATGGACACACACATACATACAAACACATATTTACACACGCACAAACACACACACACCCACACACGCACACACACATACACATACACTCTTAACCTCTCGACTCCTACCCATTAGTCGCCTCTTACGACATTCAGGGACTTCTTGCCACGGACGTATTCTTATCTCTGCAAGCCGAACGGACACACACACATACTCACACACGCACACACACACGCACACACGTACACACACACATACACTCTTCACCTCTCGACTCCTACCCATTAGTCGCCTCTTACGACAGGCAGGGCCTTCTTGCCACGGCCGTGTTCTCATTTCAGCGAGCCGACCGGACACACACACACGCACACACAAACACACGCACACAGGCACAAACGCACACACGCAATCGCACACGCACACGCACACACTCTCCACCTCTCGACTCCTATCCATTAGTCGTCTCTTAAGACAGGCAGGGCCTTCTTGCAACGAACGCATTCTTATCTCTGCGAGCCGAACGGACACACACACACTCACACACTCACATACACACACACTTAAACACGCACGCACACGTACACGCACACACTCTCCACCTCTCGACTCCTATCCATTAGTCGCCTCTTACGACAGGCAGGGCCTTCTTGCTACGGACGTGTTCTTATCTCTGCGGGCCAAACGGACACACACACACACACTCGCACACACACATACACACACATACACGCTTTACCTCTCGACTCCTACCCATTAGTCGCCTCTTACGACATTCAGGGACTTCTTGCCACGGCCGTGTTCTTATCTCTGCGAGCCGAACGGACACACATACACTCACACACACACACGCACACACGCACACACACGCACCCACACACACGCACACGCACACGCACACACTCTCCATCTCTCGACTAATATCCATTAGCCGCCTCTTAAGACAGGCAGGGCCTTCTTACCACGGCCGTAATCTTATCTCTGCGAGCCGAGCGGACAAAGACACACACTCACACACACACACATACACTCTTCACCTCTCGACCCCTACCTTTTAGTCGCCTCTTACGAGAGGCAGGGCCTTCTTGCCCCGGCAGTATTCATATCTCTGCAAGCCGAACGGACACACACACTTATACACACACACTCACACACGCACAAACACACACACGCACACACGCACACACACATACACTCTTCACCTCTCGACTCCTACCTTTTAGTCGCCTCTTACGATAAGCAGGGCCTTCTTGCCGCGGTCGTGTTCTCATCTCTGCAAGCCAAACTAACACACACACATACTCACACACGCACACACACGCACACACACACGCACACACGCACACACACACATACACTCTTGACCTCTCGACTCCTACTTATTAGTTGACCCTTACAAGAGGCAGGGCCTTCTGGCCTCGGCCGTATTCTTATCTCTGCAAGCCAAACGGACACACACACATACACACACACTCACACACGCCCACACACGCACACACGCACACACACACACATACACTCTTCACCTCTCGACTCCTACCCATTATTCTCCTCTTACGACAGGCAGGGACTTCTTGCCACGGCCGTGTTCTTATCTCTGCAAGTCGAACGGACACACACACATACTCACACACGCACACACACACGCACACACGCACACACACACATACACTCTTCACCTCTCGACTCCTACCCATTATTCTCCTATTACGACAGGCAGGGACTTCTTGCCACGGCCGTGTTCTTATCTCTGCAAGCCGAACGGACACACACACACACGCACACACACACACGCACACGCACACACTCTCCACCGCTCGACTCCTACCCATTAGTCGTTTCTTACGACAGGCAGGGCCTTCTTGCCTCGGCCGTATTCTTATCTCTGCAAGCCAAACGGACACACACACACACACACAAACACACACACATACTCACACACGCACAAACACACGCACACACACAAAGACACATACACTCTTCACCTCTCGACTCCTATTCATTAGTCGCCTCTTACGACAGGCAGGGACTTCTTGCCACGGCCGTGTTCTTATCTCTGCAAGCCGAACGGACACACACACACACGCACACACAAACACACGCACACAGGCACAAACGCACACACGCAAACGCACACGCACACGCACACACTCTCCACCTCTCGATTCCTATCCATTAGTCGCCTCTTAAGACAGGCAGGGCCTTCTTGCCACGGACGTATTTTTATCTCTGCGAGCCGAACGGACACACACACACACGCACAGACAAACACACGCACACAGGCACACACGCACACACGCACACGTACACGCACACGCACACACTCTCCACCTCTCGACTCCTATCCATTAGTCGCCTCTTAAGACAGGCAGGGCCTTCTTGCCTCGGCCGTATTCTTATCTCTGCAAGCCAAACGGACACACACACATACACACACACTCACACACGCCCACACACGCACACACGCACACACACACACATACACTCTTCACCTCTCGACTCCTACCCATTATTCTCCTCTTACGACAGGCAGGGACTTCTTGCCACGGCCGTGTTCTTATCTCTGCAAGCCGAACAGACACACACACATACTCACACACGCACACACACACGCACACACGCACACACACACACATACACTCTTCACCTCTCGACTCCTACCCATTATTCTCCTATTACGACAGGCAGGGACTTCTTGCCACGGCCGTGTTCTTATCTCTGCAAGCCGAACGGACACACACACACACGCACACACACACACGCACACGCACACACTCTCCACCGCTCGACTCCTACCCATTAGTCGTTTCTTACGACAGGCAGGGCCTTCTTGCCTCGGCCGTATTCTTATCTCTGCAAGCCAAACGGACACACACACACACACACAAACACACACACATACTCACACACGCACAAACACACGCACACACACAAAGACACATACACTCTTCACCTCTCGACTCCTATTCATTAGTCGCCTCTTACGACAGGCAGGGACTTCTTGCCACGGCCGTGTTCTTATCTCTGCAAGCCGAACGGACACACACACACACGCACACACAAACACACGCACACAGGCACAAACGCACACACGCAAACGCACACGCACACGCACACACTCTCCACCGCTCGACTCCTACCCATTAGTCGTTTCTTACGACAGGCAGGGCCTTCTTGCCTCGGCCGTATTCTTATCTCTGCAAGCCAAACGGACACACACACACACACACACAAACACACACACATACTCACACACGCACAAACACACGCACACACACAAAGACACATACACTCTTCACCTCTCGACTCCTATCCATTAGTCGCCTCTTAAGACAGGCAGGGCCTTCTTGCCTCGGCCGTATTCTTATCTCTGCAAGCCAAACGGACACACACACATACACACACACACACTCACACACACAAGCACGCACACACGCACACACACGCACACACACACAAATACACTTTTCACCCCTCGACTCCTACCCATTAGTCGCCTCTTACGACAGGCATGGCCTTCTTGCCTCGGCCGTATTCTTATCTCTGCGAACCGAATGGACACACACATACATACACACATACATTTACACACGCACAAACACACACACACCCACACACGCACACACACATACACATACACTATTCACCTCTCGACTCCTACCTATTAGTCGCCCCTTACAAGAGGCAGGGCCTTCTTGCCTCGGCCGTATTCTAATCTTTGCGAACCGAATGGACACACACATACATACAAACACATATTTACACACGCACAAACACACACACACCCACACACGCACACACACATACACATACACTCTTAACCTCTCGACTCCTACCCATTAGTCGCCTCTTACGACATTCAGGGACTTCTTGCCACGGACGTATTCTTATCTCTGCAAGCCGAACGGACACACACACATACTCACACACGCACACACACACGCACACACGTACACACACACATACACTCTTCACCTCTCGACTCCTACCCATTAGTCGCCTCTTACGACAGGCAGGGCCTTCTTGCCACGGCCGTGTTCTCATTTCAGCGAGCCGACCGGACACACACACACGCACACACAAACACACGCACACAGGCACAAACGCACACACGCAATCGCACACGCACACGCACACACTCTCCACCTCTCGACTCCTATCCATTAGTCGTCTCTTAAGACAGGCAGGGCCTTCTTGCAACGAACGCATTCTTATCTCTGCGAGCCGAACGGACACACACACACACACTCACACACAAAAACACACACGCAAGCACAAATACACTATTCACCTCTCGACTTCTACCCATTATTCTCCTCTTACGACAGGCCTTCTTGCCACGGCCGTGTTCTTATCTCTGCAAGCCGAACGGACACACACACACACGCACACACAAACACACGCACACAGGCACACACGCACACACGCACACGCACACCCACACGCACACACTCTCCACCTCTCGATTCCTATCCATTAGTCGCCTCTTAAGACAGGCAGGGCCTTCTTGCCACGGACGTATTCTTATCTCTGCGAGCCGAACGGACACACACACACACGCACAGACAAACACACGCACACAGGCACACACACACACACGCGCGCACACACACATACACTCTTCACCTCTCGACTCCTATCCATTAGTCGCCTCTTAAGACAGGCAGGGTCTTCTTGCCTCGGCCGTATTCTTATCTCTGCAAGCCAAACGGACACACACACACATACACACAGACACATACACTCTTCACCTCTCGACTCCTACCCATTAGTCACCTCTTACGACAGGCATGGCCTTCTTGAAACCGCTGATTTCTTATCTCTGCGAGCCAAAGGGACACACATACACATACACACACACACACACACGCACACACGCACGCACACATACACTCTTCACCTCTCGACTCCTACCTATTAGTCGCCCCTTACAAGAGGCAGGGCCTTCTTGCCTCGGCCGTATTCTTATCTCTGCAAACCAACCGGACACACACACACATACTCACACACGCACACACACACACGCACACACGCATACACACATACACTCTTCACCTCTCGTCTCCTACCTATTAGTCGCCCCTTACAAAAGGCAGGGTCTTCTTGCCTTGGCCGTATTCTTATATCTGCAATCCAAACGGACACACAAACATACACACACACTCACACACGCACACACACGCACACACGCACACACACACATATGCACTCTTCAGCACTCGACTCCTACCCATTAGTCGCCTCTGACGACAGGCAGGGCCTTCTTGCCACGGCCGTGTTCTTATCTCTGCGAGCCTACTGGACACACACACACTCACACACACAAATACACACACACTCACACACCACACACACGCACACACGCACACACACACATACACTCTTCACCTCTCGACTCCTACCTATTACTCGCCCCTTACGACAGGCAGGGCCTTCTTGCCTCGGCTGTATTCTTATCTCTGCAGGCCGAACGGACACACATACATACACACACACTCACACACGCACACACACACACACCCTCACACACACACACACACGCACACACACACACATACACTCTTCACCTTTCGACTGCTACCCATTAGTCGCCTCCTACGACAGATAGGGCCTTCTTGCCACGGCCGTATTCTTATCTCTGCGAGCCGAACGGACACACACACACACACTCACACACGCACAGACGCACACACACACATACACTCTTCACCTCTCGACTCCTACCTATTACTCGCCCCTTACGACAGGCAGGGCCTTCTTGCCTCGGCTGTATTCTTATCTCTGCAGGCCGAACGGACACACATACATACACACACACTCACACACGCACACACACACACACCCTCACACACACACACACACGCACACACACACACATACACTCTTCACCTTTCGACTGCTACCCATTAGTCGCCTCCTATGACAGATAGGGCCTTCTTGCCACGGCCGTATTCTTATCTCTGCGAGCCGAACGGACACACACACACACACTCACACACGCACACACACACACACCCTCACACACACACACACACGCACACACACACACATACACTCTTCACCTTTCGACTGCTACCCATTAGTCGCCTCCTACGACAGATAGGGCCTTTTTGCCACGGCCGTGTTTTTATCTCTGCGAGCCATACAGACACACACACACACTCACACACACACACACACACCTAAACTCTTCACCTCTCGACTCTTACCTATTACTCGCCCCTTACGACAGGCAGGGACTTCTTGCCTCGGCTGTGTTCTTATCTCTGCAAGCCGAACGGACACACATACATACACCCACACTCACACACGCACACACACATGCACACACACACACATACACTCTTCACCTCTCGACGCCTACCCATTAGTCGTCTCTTACGACAGGCAGGGCCTTTTTGCCACGGCCGTGTTCTTATCTTTGCGAGCCATACAGACACACATACACATTCACACACACACACACACCTACACTCTTCACCTCTCGACTCCTACCTATTACTCGCACCTTACGACAGGCAGGGCCTTCTTGCCTCGGCTGTATTCTTACCTATGCAGGCCGAACGGACACACATACATACACACACACTCACACACGCACACACACACACACTCACACACACACGCACACACAGACACACACATACACTCTTCACCTCTCGACTCCTACCCATTAGTCGCCTCTTACGACAGGCAGGGCTTCTTGCCACGGCCGTATTCTTATCTCTGCGAGCCAACGGACACACACACACACTCACACACGCACACACGCACACACACACACACACATACACTCTTCACCTCTCGACGCCTACCCATTAGTCGTCTCTTACGACAGGCAGGGCCTTTTTGCCACGGCCGTGTTTTTACCTCTGCGAGCCATACAGACACACACACACACACACTCACAACCACACACACACACTCACAACCACACACACACACACCTAAACTCTTCTAAACGACAGGCAGGGCCTTCTTGCCACGGCTGTATTCTTATCTCTGCAAGCCGAACGGACACACACACACATACACTCACACACGCACACACACACACACTCACACACAGGTACACTTTTCAACTCGCGATTCCTACCCATTAGTTGCTCCTTACAGCAGGCATGGCCTTCTTGCCACGGCCGTATTCGTACCTCTGCGAGCAGAAGAGACACGCACACACACACACACACACACATACACATACACACACACACACGCGCGCACACACACACATACACTCTTCACCTCTCGACTCCTACCCATTATTCTCCTCTTACGACAGGCAGAGCCTTTTTGCCACGGCCGTGTTCATATCTCTGCGAGCCGACCGGACACACACACACTGACACACACACACTCACACACACACTCACACACGCACGCACACACGCACACAAACACACACACACATACACTCTTCACCTCTCGACTCCTACCCATTAGTCGCCTTTTACGACAGGCATGTCCTTCTTGCCTCGACCGTATTCTAATCTCTGCGAGCCGAACGGACACTTACATACATACACACACACACTTACAAACGCACAAACACACACACACGCACACACACATACACTCTTCACCTCTCGACTCCTACCCATTAATCACCTCTTACGACAGGCATGGCATTCTTGCCACCGCTGTTTTCTTTTCTCTGCGAGCCGAAGGGACACACATACACACACACGCACGCATACACGCACACACACATACACTCACACACACACACACGCACACACGCACACACACATACACTCTTCACCTCTCGACTCCTACCCATTAGCCGCTAATTACAACAAGCATGGCCTTCTTGTCACGGCCGTATTCTTATCTCTGCAAGCCGAACGGACACACATACATATACACACACACTCACATACGCACAAACACACACACACGCACACACACATACACTCTTCACCTCTCGACTCCTACCCATTAGTCACCTCTTACGACAGGCAAGGCATTCTTGCCACCGCTGTTTTCTTTTCTCTGCGAGCCGAAGGGACACACATACACACACACACTCACAGACACACACACACGCACGCACACACGCACACACACATACACTCACACACACACGCACACACGCACACACACATACACTCTTCACCTCTCGATTCCTACCTATTAGTCGCCCCTTACAAGAGGCAGAGCCTTCTTGCCTTGGCCGTATTCTTATCTCTGCAAGCCTAACGGACACACACACATACACACACACACACTCACACACGCAAACACACACGCACACACATACACACACACACATACACTCTTCACCTCTCGACTCCTACCCATTAGTCGCCTCTTACGTCAGGCAGGGCCTTCTTTCCTCGGCCGTGTTCTTATCTCTGCAAGCCGAACGGACACACACACATACTCACACACGCACACACACACGCACACACACATACACTCTTCACCCCTCGACTCCTACCTATTAGTCGCCCCTTACAAGAGGCAGGGCCTTCTTGCCTCGGCCGTATTCTTATCTCTGCAAGCCTAACTGACACACACATACACACACACACACTCACACACGCAAACACACACGCACACACACACACACACACATACACTCTTCACCTCTCGACTCCTACCCATTAGTCGCCTCTTACGTCAGGAAGGGCCTTCTTTCCTCGGCCGTATTCTTATCTCTGTGAGCCGAAGAGACACACACACACATACACACACACTCACACACACAAGCACGCACACACGCACACACACACGCGCACACACACACACAATTACACTCTTCACCTCTCGACTCCTACTCATTAGTCGCCTCTTACGACAAGCATGGCCTTCTTGCCACCGCTGTTTTCTTATCTCTGCGAGCCGAAGGGACACACACATACACACACACTCACACACACACACACACATACACTTTTCACCTCTCGACTCCTACCCATTAGTCACCTCTTACGACAGGCATGGCCTTCTTGAAACCGCTGATTTCTTATCTCTGCGAGCCGAAGGGACACACATACACATACACACACACTCACACACACACGCACACACGCACGCACACATACACTCTTCACCTCTCGACTCCTACCCATTAGTCGCCCCTTACGACAGGCATGTCCTTCTTGCCACCGCTGTTTTCTTATCTCTGCGAGCCGAAGGGACACACACACAAACATACACACACACACACTCACACACACACACACACACACACACACGAACACACACGCACACACACATACACTCACACACACACACGCACACACACATACACTCTTCACCTCTCGACTCCTACCTATTAGTCGCCCCTTACAAGAGGCAGGGCCTTCTTGCCTCGGCCCTATTCTTATCTCTGCAAGCCAAACGGACACACACACATACTCACACACGCACACACACACGCACACACGCATACACACATACACTCTTCACCTTTCGTCTCCTACCTATTAGTCGCCCCTTACAAAAGGCAGGGTCTTCTTGCCTTGGCCGTATTCTTATCTCTGCAATCCAAACGGACACACAAACATACACACACACTCACACACGCACACACACGCACACACGCACACACACACATATACACTCTTCACCTCTCGACTCCTACCTATTAGTCGCCCCTTACAAGAGGCAGGGCCTTCTTGCCTCGGCCCTATTCTTATCTCTGCAAGCCAAACGGACACACACACATACTCACACACGCACACACACACGCACACACGCATACACACATACACTCTTCACCTCTCGTCTCCTACCTATTAGTCGCCCCTTACAAAAGGCAGGGTCTTCTTGCCTTGGCCGTATTCTTATCTCTGCAATCCAAACGGACACACAAACATACACACACACTCACACACGCACACACACACGCACACACGCACACACACACATATACACTCTTCACCACTCGACTCCTACCCATAAGTCGCCTCTTACGACAGGCAGGGCCTTCTTGTCACGGCCGTGTTCTTATCTCTGCGAGCCTACTGGACACACACACACACACTCACACAAGCACACACACGCACACACGCAGACGCACAGACACACACATACACTCTTCACCTCTCGACTTCTACCCATTAGTCACCGCTTACGACAGGCAGCGCTTTCTTGGCACGGACGTGTTCTTATCTCTGCGAGCCGACCGGACACACACACACTCACACACGCACACACACACGCACACAAGCACACACACACACATACACTCTTCACCTCTCGACTCCTACCAATTAGTCGCCACTTACGACAGGCAGGGCCTTCTTGCCTCGGCCATAAGCTTATCTCTGCAAGCCGAACGGACACACACACACTCACACACACACGCACGCACACACGCACACACACGCACACACACACACACAAATACACTCTTCACCTCTCGACTCCTACCCATTAGTCGCCTCTTACGACAGGCATGGCCTTCTTGCCTCGGCCGTATTCTAATCTCTGAGAGCCGAATGGACACACACATACATACACACACACACACGCACAAACACACACACACACCCACACACGCACACACACATACACTATTCACCTCTCGACTTCTACCTATTAGTCGCCCCATACAAGAGGCAGGGCCTTCTTGCCTCGGCCGTATTCTTATCTCTGCAAGCCAAACAGACACACACACATACACACACACTTACACACGCACACACACGCACACGCCTCTTACGACAGGCAGGGCCTTCTTGCCACGGCCGTGTTCTTATCTCTGCGAGCCGACTGGACACACACACTCACACACACAAATACACACACACACTCACACACGCACACACACGCACACACGCACACTCACACACACATACACTCTTCACCTCTCGACTCCTACCCATTAGTCGCCTCTTACGACAAGCAGGGCCTTCTTGCCACGGCGGTGTTCTTATCTCTGCAAGCCGAATGGACACACACACACACGCACACACAAACACACGTTCACAGGCATACACGCACACACGCACACGCACACGCACACACTCCAAACCTCTCGACTCCTATCCATTAGTCTCCTCTTAAGACAGGCAGGGCCTTCTTGCCACAGACGTATTTCTATCTCTGCGAGCCGAACGGACACACACACACACTTGCACACACACACACACACACACACACACACATACACGCTTCACATCTCGACTCCTACCAATTAGTCGCTCCTTACAGCAAGCATGGCCTTCTTGCCACGGACGTATTCTTATCTCTGCGAGCCAAAGGTATACACACACACATATACACACACATACTCACACACACACCCACACACGCACACACACATACACACACAATCTTCACCTCTCGACTCCTACCCATTAGTCGCCTCTTACGACAGGCATGGCCTTCTTGTCACGGCTGTATTTTTATCTCTGCGAGCAGAAGGGACACACACACATACACACACATACACACACACATTCACACACACACGCACGCACACATACACTCTTCACCTCTCGACTCCTACCCATTAGTCGCTCCTTAAGACTGGCAAGGCCTTCTTGCCACGGCTGTTTTCTTATCTCTGCGAGACGAGCGGACACACACACACTTACACAAGCACACACACGCACACACGCACACACACACACACACACATACACTCTTCACCTCTCGACTTCTACCCATTAGTCACCGCTTACGACAGGCAGGGCCTTCTTGGCACGGACGTGTTCTTATCTCTGCGAGCCGACCGGACACACACACACTCACACACGCACACACACACGCACACACGCACACACACACACATACACTCTTCACCTCTCGACTCCTACCAATTAGTCGCCACTTACGATAGGCAGGGCCTTCTTGCCTCGGCCGTAAGCTTATCTCTGAACGGACACACACACTCACACACACAAGCACGCACACACGCACACACACACGCGCACACAATCACACAATTACACTCTTCACCTCTCGACTCCTACCCATTAGTCGCCTCTTACGACAGGCAGGGCCTTCTTGCCACTGCCGTGTTCTTATCTCTGCGAGCCTACTGGACACACACACACTCACACACACAAATACACACACACACTCACACACGCACACACACGCAGACGCACACACACACACACACATACACTCTTCACCTCTCGACTTCTACCCATTAGTCACCGCTTACGACAGGCAGGGCTTTCTTGGCACGGACGTGTTCTTATCTCTGCAAGCCGAACGGACACACACACACTCACACACACACGCACGCACACACGCACACACACGCACACACACACACACCAATACACTCTTCACCTCTCGACTCCTACCCATTAGTCGCCTCTTACGACAGGCATGGCCTTCTTGCCTCGGCCGTATTCTAATCTCTGCGAGCCGAATGGACACACACATACATACACACACACTTACACACGCAACAAACACACACACACACCTACACACGCACAGATACATACACTATTCACCTCTCGACTCCTACCTATTAGTCGCCCCATACAAGAGGCAGGGCCTTCTTGCCTTGGCTGTATTCTTATCTCTGCTAGCCAAACAGACACACACACATACACACACACGTACACACGCACACACACGCACACGCCTCTTACGACAGGCAGGGCCCTCTTGCCACGGCCGTGTTCTTATCTCTGCGAGCCGACTGGACACACACACTCACACACACAAATACACACACACACTCACACACGCACACACACGCACACATGCAAACACACACATACACTCTTCACCTCTCGACTCCTACCCATTAGTCGCCTTTTACGACAGGCAGGGCCTTCTTGCCACGGCCGTGTTCTTATCTCTGCGAGACGACCGGACACACACACACACTCACACAAGCACACACACGCACAGACGCAGACGCACACACACACACATACACTCTTCACCTCTCGACTTCTACCCATTAGTCACCGCTTACGACAGGCAGGGCTTTCTTGGCACGGACGTGTTCTTATCTCTGCAAGCCGAACGGACACACACACACACGCACACACAAACACACGCTCACAGGCATACACGCACACACGCACACACACACGCACACACACACACACATACACGCTTCACCTCTCGACTCCTACCAATTAGTCGCTCCTTACAGCAAGCATGGCCTTCTTGCCACGGACGTATTCTTATCTCTGCGAGCCAAAGGTATACACACACACATACACACACACATACTCACACACACACGCACACACGCACACACACACACAATCTTCACCTCTCGACTCCTACCCATTAGTCGCCTCTCACGACAGGCATGGCCTTCTTGTCACGGCTGTATTTTTATCTCTGCGAGCAGAAGGGACATACACACATACACACACATACACACACACATTCACACACACACGCACGCACACATACACTCTTCACCTCTCGACTCCTACCCATTAGTCGCCCCTTAAGACTGGCATAGCCTTCTTGCCACGGCTGTTTTAATATCTCTGTGAGACGACCGGACACACACACACACTCACACAAGCACACACACGCACACACGCACACACACACACACATACACTCTTCACCTCTCGACTTCTACCCATTAGTCACCGCTTACGACAGGCAGGGCCTTCTTGGCACGGACGTGTTCTTATCTCTGCGAGACGACCGGACACACACACTCTCACACAAGCACACACACGCACACACGTACACACATACACATACACTCTTCACCTCTCGACTTCTACCCATTAGTCACCGCTTACGACAGGCAGGGCCTTCTTGGCACGGACGTGTTCTTATCTCTGCGAGCCGACTGGACACACACACTCACACACACAAATACACACACACACACTCACACACGCACACACACGCACACACGCACACTCACACACACATACACTCTTCACCTCTCGAGTTCTACCCATTAGTCACCGCTTACGACAGGCAGGGCCTTCTTGGCACGGACGTGTTCTTATCTCTGCGAGACGACCGGACACACACACTCTCACACAAGCACACACACGCACACACGCACACACATACACATACACTCTTCACCTCTCGACTTCTACCCATTAGTCACCGCTTACGACAGGCAGGGCCTTCTTGGCACGGACGTGTTCTTATCTCTGCGAGCCGACTGGACACACACACTCACACACACAAATACACACACACACTCACACACGCACACACACGCACACACGCACACACATACACATACACTCTTCACCTCTCGACTTCTACCCATTAGTCACCGCTTACGATAGGCAGGGCCTTCTTGGCACGGACGTGTTCTTATCTCTGCGAGACGACCGGACACACACACTCTCACACAAGCACACACACGCACACACGCACACACACACACATACACTCTTCACCTCTCGACTTCTACCCATTAGTCACCGCTTACGACAGGCAGGGCCTTCTTGGCACGGACGTGTTCTTATCTCTGCGAGCCGACTGGACACACACACTCACACACACAAATACACACACACACTCACACACGCACACACACGCACACACGCACACTCACACACACATACACTCTTCACCTCTCGACTCCTACCCATTAGTCGCCTCTTACGACAAGCAGGGCCTTCTTGCCAAGGCGGTGTTCTTATCTCTGCAAGCCGAACGGACACACACACACGCACACACAAACACACGCCCACAGGCATACACGCACACACTCTCCACCTCTCGGCTCCTATCCATTAGTCGCCTTTTAAGACAGGCAGGGCCTTCTTGCCACAGACGTATTCCTATGACACACACACACACTTGCACACACACACACACATACACGCTTCACGACGTGAACGGACAGACACACACACACTCACACACCCACACACGCACACACACACACACACACATACACTTTTCACCTCTCGACTCCTACCCATTAGTCGTCTCTTACGACAGGCAGGGCCTTTTTGCCACGGCCGTGTTTTTTACCTCTGCGAGCCATACACACACACACACACACACACACTCACAACCACACACACACCTAAACTCTTCTAAACGACAGGCAGGGCCTTCTTGCCACGGCTGTATTCTTATCTCTGCAAGTCGAACGGACACACACACACATACACTCACACACGCACACACACACACACTCACACACAGGTACACTCTTCAACTCGCGATTCCTACCCATTAGTTGCTCCTTACAGCAGGCATGGCCTTCTTGCCACGGCCGTATTCGTACCTCTGCGAGCAGAAGAGACACGCACACACACACACACATACACATACACACACACGCGCGCGCACACACACACATACACTCTTCACCTCTCGACTCCTACCCATTATTCTCCTCTTACGACAGGCCACGGCCGTGTTCATATCTCTGCGAGCCGACCGGCCACACACACACACTGACAAACACACACTCACACACACACTCACACACGCACGCACACACGCACACAAACACACACACATACACTCTTCACCTCTCGACTCCTACCCATTATTCTGCTCTTACGACAGGCAGGGCCTTCTTGCCACGGACGTATTCTTATCTCTGCGAGCCGAACGGACACACACACACACACTCGCACACACACATACACGCTTCACCTCTCGACTCCTACCCATTAGTCGCCTCTTACGACATTCATTGACTTTTTGCCACGGCCGTGTTCTTATCTCTGCGAGCCGAACGGACACACACACAAGCACACACACACGCACACACGCACACGCACACACTTTCCACCTCTCGACTCCTATCCATTAGTCGCCTCTTAAGACAGGCAGGGCATTCTTGCCACCGCCCTATTTTTATCTCTGCGAGCCGAGCGGACACACACACCCATACACACACACTCACATTCGCACAAACACACACACACGCACACACACATACACTCTTCACCTCTCGTCTCCTACCTATTAGTCGCCCCTTACAAAAGGCAGGGTCTTCTTGCCTTGGCCGTATTCTTATCTCTGCAATCCAAACGGACACACAAACATACACACACACTCACACACGCACACACACGCACACACGCACACACACACATATACACTCTTCACCTCTCGACTCCTACCTATTAGTCGCCCCTTACAAGAGGCAGGGCCTTCTTGCCTCGGCCCTATTCTTATCTCTGCAAGCCAAACGGACACACACACATACTCACACACGCACACACACACGCACACACGCATACACACATACACTCTTCACCTCTCGTCTCCTACCTATTAGTCGCCCCTTACAAAAGGCAGGGTCTTCTTGCCTTGGCCGTATTCTTATCTCTGCAATCCAAACGGACACACAAACATACACACACACTCACACACGCACACACACGCACACACGCACACACACACACATATACACTCTTCACCACTCGACTCCTACCCATAAGTCGCCTCTTACGACAGGCAGGGCCTTCTTGCCACGGCCGTGTTCTTATCTCTGCGAGCCTACTGGACACACACACACACACTCACACAAGCACACACACGCACACACGCAGACGCACAGACACACACATACACTCTTCACCTCTCGACTTCTACCCATTAGTCACCGCTTACGACAGGCAGCGCTTTCTTGGCACGGACGTGTTCTTATCTCTGCGAGCCGACCGGACACACACACACTCACACACGCACACACACACGCACACAAGCACACACACACATACACTCTTCACCTCTCGACTCCTACCAATTAGTCGCCACTTACGACAGGCAGGGCCTTCTTGCCTCGGCCATAAGCTTATCTCTGCAAGCCGAACGGACACACACACACTCACACACACACGCACGCACACACGCACACACACGCACACACACACACAAATACACTCTTCACCTCTCGACTCCTACCCATTAGTCGCCTCTTACGACAGGCATGGCCTTCTTGCCTCGGCCGTATTCTAATCTCTGAGAGCCGAATGGACACACACATACATACACACACACACACGCACAAACACACACACACACCCACACACGCACACACACATACACTATTCACCTCTCGACTTCTACCTATTAGTCGCCCCATACAAGAGGCAGGGCCTTCTTGCCTCGGCCGTATTCTTATCTCTGCAAGCCAAACAGACACACACACATACACACACACTTACACACGCACACACACGCACACGCCTCTTACGACAGGCAGGGCCTTCTTGCCACGGCCGTGTTCTTATCTCTGCGAGCCGACTGGACACACACACTCACACACACAAATACACACACACACTCACACACGCACACACACGCACACACGCACACTCACACACACATACACTCTTCACCTCTCGACTCCTACCCATTAGTCGCCTCTTACGACAAGCAGGGCCTTCTTGCCACGGCGGTGTTCTTATCTCTGCAAGCCGAATGGACACACACACACACGCACACACAAACACACGCTCACAGGCATACACGCACACACGCACACGCACACGCACACACTCCAAACCTCTCGACTCCTATCCATTAGTCGCCTCTTAAGACAGGCAGGGCCTTCTTGCCACAGACGTATTTCTATCTCTGCGAGCCGAACGGACACACACACACACTTGCACACACACACACACACACACACACACACACACACATACACGCTTCACATCTCGACTCCTACCAATTAGTCGCTCCTTACAGCAAGCATGGCCTTCTTGCCACGGACGTATTCTTATCTCTGCGAGCCAAAGGTATACACACACACATATACACACACATACTCACACACACACGCACACACGCACACACACACACAATCTTCACCTCTCGACTCCTACCCATTAGTCGCCTCTTACGACAGGCATGGCCTTCTTGTCACGGCTGTATTTTTATCTCTGCGAGCAGAAGGGACACACACACATACACACACATACACACACACACATTCACACACACACGCACGCACACATACACTCTTCACCTCTCGACTCCTACCCATTAGTCGCTCCTTAAGACTGGCAAGGCCTTCTTGCCACGGCTGTTTTCTTATCTCTGCGAGACGACCGGACACACACACACTCACACAAGCACACACACGCACACACGCACACACACACACACACATACACTCTTCACCTCTCGACTTCTACCCATTAGTCACCGCTTACGACAGGCAGGGCCTTCTTGGCACGGACGTGTTCTTATCTCTGCGAGCCGACCGGACACACACACACTCACACACGCACACACACACGCACACACGCACACACACACACATACACTCTTCACCTCTCGACTCCTACCAATTAGTCGCCACTTACGACAGGCAGGGCCTTCTTGCCTCGGCCGTAAGCTTATCTCTGCAAGCTGAACAGACACACACACTCACACACACAAGCACGCACACACGCACACACACACGCGCACACAATCACACAATTACACTCTTCACCTCTCGACTCCTACCCATTAGTCGCCTCTTACGACAGGCAGGGCCTTCTTGCCACTGCCGTGTTCTTATCTCTGCGAGCCTACTGGACACACACACACTCACACACACAAATACACACACACACTCACACACGCACACACACGCAGACGCACACACACACACATACACTCTTCACCTCTCGACTTCTACCCATTAGTCACCGCTTACGACAGGCAGGGCTTTCTTGGCACGGACGTGTTCTTATCTCTGCAAGCCGAACGGACACACACACACTCACACACACACGCACGCACACACGCACACACACGCACACACACACACACACACACACCAATACACTCTTCACCTCTCGACTCCTACCCATTAGTCGCCTCTTACGACAGGCATGGCCTTCTTGCCTCGGCCGTATTCTAATCTCTGCGAGCCGAATGGACACACACATACATACACACACACTTACACACGCACAAACACACACACACACCTACACACGCACACATACATACACTATTCACCTCTCGACTCCTACCTATTAGTCGCCCCATACAAGAGGCAGGGCCTTCTTGCCTTGGCTGTATTCTTATCTCTGCAAGCCAAACAGACACACACACATACACACACACTTACACACGCACACACACGCACACGCCTCTTACGACAGGCAGGGCCCTCTTGCCACGGCCGTGTTCTTATCTCTGCGAGCCGACTGGACACACACACTCACACACACAAATACACACACACTCACACACGCACACACACGCACACATGCAAACACACACATACACTCTTCACCTCTCGACTCCTACCCATTAGTCGCCTCTTACGACAGGCAGGGCCTTCTTGCCACGGCCGTGTTCTTATCTCTGCGAGACGACCGGACACACACACACACTCACACAAGCACACACACGCACACACGCAGACGCACACACACACACATACACTCTTCACCTCTCGACTTCTACCCATTAGTCACCGCTTACGACAGGCAGGGCTTTCTTGGCACGGACGTCTTCTTATCTCTGCAAGCCGAACGGACACACACACACACGCACACACAAACACACGCTCACAGGCATACACGCACACACGCACACACACACGCACACACACACACACACACATACACGCTTCACCTCTCGACTCCTACCAATTAGTCGCTCCTTACAGCAAGCATGGCCTTCTTGCCACGGACGTATTCTTATCTCTGCGAGCCAAAGGTATACACACACACATACACACACACACATACTCACACACACACGCACACACGCACACACACACACAATCTTCACCTCTCGACTCCTACCCATTAGTCGCCTCTCACGACAGGCATGGCCTTCTTGTCACGGCTGTATTTTTATCTCTGCGAGCAGAAGGGACATACACACATACACACACATACACACACACATTCACACACACACGCACGCACACATACACTCTTCACCTCTCGACTCCTACCCATTAGTCGCCCCTTAAGACTGGCATAGCCTTCTTGCAACGGCTGTTTTAATATCTCTGTGAGACGACCGGACACACACACACACTCACACAAGCACACACACGCACACACGCACACACACACACACATACACTCTTCACCTCTCGACTTCTACCCATTAGTCACCGCTTACGACAGGCAGGGCCTGCTTGGCACGGACGTGTTCTTATCTCTGCGAGACGACCGGACACACACACTCTCACACAAGCACACACACGCACACACATACACATACACTCTTCACCTCTCGACTTCTACCCATTAGTCACCGCTTACGACAGGCAGGGCCTTCTTGGCACGGACGTGTTCTTATCTCTGCGAGCCGACTGGACACACACACTCACACACACAAATACACACACACACTCACACACGCACACACACGCACACACGCACACTCACACACACATACACTCTTCACCTCTCGAGTTCTACCCATTAGTCACCGCTTACGACAGGCAGGGCCTTCTTGGCACGGACGTGTTCTTATCTCTGCGAGACGACCGGACACACACACTCTCACACAAGCACACACACGCACACACGCACACACATACACATACACTCTTCACCTCTCGACTTCTACCCATTAGTCACCGCTTACGACAGGCAGGGCCTTCTTGGCACGGACGTGTTCTTATCTCTGCGAGCCGACTGGACACACACACTCACACACACAAATACACACACACACTCACACACGCACACACACGCACACACGCACACACATACACATACACTCTTCACCTCTCGACTTCTACCCATTAGTCACCGCTTACGATAGGCAGGGCCTTCTTGGCACGGACGTGTTCTTATCTCTGCGAGACGACCGGACACACACACTCTCACACAAGCACACACACGCACACACGTACACACATACACATACACTCTTCACCTCTCGACTTCTACCCATTAGTCACCGCTTACGACAGGCAGGGCCTTCTTGGCACGGACGTGTTCTTATCTCTGCGAGACGACCGGACACACATACTCTCACACAAGCACACACACGCACACACGCACACACACACACATACACTCTTCACCTCTCGACTTCTACCCATTAGTCACCGCTTACGACAGGCAGGGCCTTCTTGGCACGGACGTGTTCTTATCTCTGCGAGCCGACTGGACACACACACTCACACACACAAATACACACACACACTCACACACGCACACACACGCACACACGCACACTCACACACACATACACTCTTCTCCTCTCGACTCCTACCCATTAGTCGCCTCTTACGACAAGCAGGGCCTTCTTGCCAAGGCGGTGTTCTTATCTCTGCAAGCCGAACGGACACACACACACGCACACACAAACACACGCCCACAGGCATACACGCACACACTCTCCACCTCTCGACTCCTATACATTAGTCGCCTTTTAAGACAGGCAGGGCCTTCTTGCCACAGACGTATTCCTATCCCTGCGAGCCGAACGGACACACACACACACTTGCACACACACACACACATACACGCTTCACCTCTCGACTCCTACCCATTAGTCGCCTCTTACGACAGGCAGGGCTTCTTGCCACGGCCGTATTCTTATCTCTGCGAGCCGAACGGACAGACACACACACACTCACACACCCACACACGCACACACACACACACACACACACACATACACTTTTCACCTCTCGACTCCTACCCATTAGTCGTCTCTTACGACAGGCAGGGCCTTTTTGCCACGGCCGTGTTTTTACCTCTGCGAGCCATACACACACACACACACACACTCACAACCACACACACACCTAAACTCTTCTAAACGACAGGCAGGGCCTTCTTGCCACGGCTGTATTCTTATCTCTGCAAGTCGAACGGACACACACACACACATACACTCACACACGCACACACACACACACTCACACACAGGTACACTCTTCAACTCGCGATTCCTACCCATTAGTTGCTCCTTACAGCAGGCATAGCCTTCTTGCCACGGCCGTATTCGTACCTCTGCGAGCAGAAAAGACACGCACACACACACACACATACACATACACACACACGCGCGCGCACACACACACATACACTCTTCACCTCTCGACTCCTACCCATTATTCTCCTCTTACGACAGGCAGAGCCTTCTTGCCACGGCCGTGTTCATATCTCTGCGAGCCGACCGGACACACACACACACTGACAAACACACACTCACACACACACTCACACACGCACGCACACACGCACACAAACACACACACATACACTCTTCACCTCTCGACTCCTACCCATTATTCTGCTCTTACGACAGGCAGGGCCTTCTTGCCACGGACGTATTCTTATCTCTGCGAGCCGAACGGACACACACACACACACTCGCACACACACACACACATACACGCTTCACCTCTCGACTCCTACCCATTAGTCGCCTCTTACGACATTCATTGACTTTTTGCCACGGCCGTGTTCTTATCTCTGCGAGCCGAACGGACACACACACAAGCACACACACACGCACACACGCACACGCACACACTTTCCACCTCTCGACTCCTATCCATTAGTCGCCTCTTAAGACAGGCAGGGCATTCTTGCCACCGCCGTATTTTTATCTCTGCGAGCCGAGCGGACACACACACCCATACACACACACTCACATTGGCACAAACACACACACACGCACACACACATACACTCTTCACCTCTCGACTCCTACCCATTAGTCGCCTTTTACGAGAGGCATGTCCTTCTTGCCTCGACCGTATTCTAATTTCTGCGAGCCGAACGGACACTTACATACATACACACACACTTACAAACGCACGAACACACACACACGCACACACATACACTCTTCACCTCTCGACTCCTACCCATTAGTCACCTCTTACGACAGGCATGGCATTCTTGCCACCGCTGTTTTCTTTTCTCTGCGAGCCAAAGGGACACACATACACACACACACACTCACAGACACACACACACGCACGCACACACGCACACACTAATACACTTACACACACACACAATCACGCACACACGCACACACACATACACTCTTCACCTCTCGATTCCTACCTATTAGTCGCCCCTTACAAGAGGCAGGGCCTTCTTGCCTTGGCCGTATTCTTATCTCTGCAAGCCTAACGGACACACACACATACACACACACACTCACACACGCAAACACACACGCACACACACACACACACATACACTCTTCACCTCTCGACTCCTACCCATTAGTCGCCTCTTACGTCAGGCAGGGCCTTCTTTCCTCGGCCGTGTTCTTATCTCTGCAAGCCGAACGGACACACACACATACTCACACACGCACACACACACGCACACACACATACACTCTTCACCCCTCGACTCCTACCTATTAGTCGCCCCTTACAAGAGGCAGGGCCTTCTTGCCTCGGCCGTATTCTTATCTCTGCAAGCCTAGCGGACACACACACATACACACACACACACACACACACACACACACACATACACTCTTCACCTCTCGATTCCTACACATTAGTCGCCCCTTACAAGAGGCAGGGCCTTCTTGCCTTGGCCGTATTCTTATCTCTGCAAGCCTAACGGACACACACACATACACACACACACACTCACACACGCAAACACACACGCACACACACACACACACATACACTCTTCACCTTTCGACTCCTACCCAGTAGTCGCCACTTACGACAGGCAGGGCCTTCTTGCCCCGGCCGTATTCTTATCTCTGCAAGCTGAACGGACACACACAATCACACACACAAGCACGCACACACGCACACACACACGCGCACACACACACACACAATTACACTCTTCACCTCTCGACTCCTACCCATTAGTCGCCTCTTACGACAAGCATGGCCTTCTTGCCACCGCTGTTTTCTTATCTCTGCGAGACGAAGGGACACACACACACATACACACACACACTCACACACACACGCGCACAAACGCACGCACACATACATTCTTCACCTCTCGACTCCTACCCATTAGTCGCCCATTACGACAGGCATGGCCTTCTTGCCACCGCTGTTTTCTTATCTCTGCGAGCCGAAGGGACACACACATACACACACACTCACACACACACACGCACGCACACATACACTTTTCACCTCTCGACTCCTACCCATTAGTCGCCTCTTACGACAGGCAGAGCCTTCTTGCCACGGCCGTGTTCTTATCTCTGCGAGCCAACCGGACACACACACTCACACACACACGCGCACAAACGCACACACACATACATTCTTCACCTCTCGACTCCTACCCATTAGTCGCCCATTACGACAGGCATGGCCTTCTTGCCACCGCTGTTTTCTTATCTCTGCGAGCCGAAGGGACACACACATACACACACACTCACACACACACACGCACGCACACATACACTTTTCACCTCTCGACTCCTACCCATTAGTCACCTCTTACGACAGGCATGTCCTTCTTGCCACCGCTGTTTTCTTATCTATGCGAGCCGAAGGGACACACACACAAACATACACACACACACACTCACACACACACACACACACGAACACACACGCACACACACATACACTCACACACACACACGCACACACACATACACTCTTCACCTCTCGACTCCTACCTATTAGTCGCCCCTTACAAGAGGCAGGGCCTTCTTGCCTCGGCCGTATTCTTATCTTTGCAAGCCAAACGGACACACACACATACTCACACACGCACACACAGACGCACACACGCATACACACATACACTCTTCACCTCTCGTCTCCTACCTATTAGTCGCCCCTTGCAAAAGGCAGGGTCTTCTTGCCTTGGCCGTATTCTTATCTCTGCAAGCCAAACGGACACACAAACATACACACACACTCACACACGCACACACACGCACACACGCACACACACACATATACACTCTTCACCACTCGACTCCTACCTATTAGTCGCCCCTTACAAGAGGCAGGGCCTTCTTGCCTCGGCCGTATTCTTATCTCTGCAAGCCAAACGGACACACACACATACTCACACACGCACACTCACACACACACACGCACACACACATACACTCTTCACCTCTCGACTCCTACCTATTAGTCGCCCCTTACAGGAGGCAGGGCCTTCTTTCCTCGGCCGTATTCTTATCTCTGCAAGCCAAACGGACACACAAACATACACACACACTCACACACGCACACACACGCACACACCCACTCTCACACACACATACACTCTTCACCTCTCGACTCCTACCCATTAGTCGCCTCTTACGACAAGCAGGGCCTTCTTGCCACGGCGGTGTTCTTATCTCTGCAAGCCGAACGGACACACACACACGCACACACAAACACACGCACACAGGCATACACGCACACACGCACACGCACACGCACACGCACACACTCTCCACCTCTCGACTCCTATCCATTAGTCGCCTCTTAAGACAGGCAGGGCCTTCTTGCCACAGACGTATTCCTATCTCTGCGAGCCGAACGGACACACACACACACTTGCACACACACACACACACACACACACACACACACACACACACACACATACACTCTTCACCTCTCGACTCCTACCAATTAGTCGCTCCTTACAGCAAGCATGGCCTTCTTGTCACGGATATATTCTTATCTCTGCGAGCCTAAGGTATACACACACACATACACACACACACATACTCACACACACACGCACACACGCACACACACACACACATACACTCTTCACCTCTCGACTCCTACCTATTAGTCGCCTCTTACGATAGGCAGGGCCTTCTTGCCTCGGTCGTGCTCTTATCTCTGCAAGCCGAACTAACACACACACATACTCACACACGCACACACACGCACACACGCATACACACATACACTCTTCACCTCTCGACTCCCACTTATTAGTCGCCCCTTACAAGAGGCAGGGCCTTCTTGCCTCGACCGTATTCTTATCTCTGCAAGCCAAACAGACACACACACACATACACACACACACGCACACACACGCACACACGCACACACACACACACATACACTCTTCACCTCTCGAATCCTACCCATTATTCTCCTCTTACGACAGGCAGGGACTTCTTGCCACGGCCGTGTTCTTATCTCTGCAAGACGAACGGACACACACACACATACTCACACACGCACACACGCACGCACGCACGCACACACACATACACTCACACACACACAAACACGCACACACGCACACACACATACATTCTTCAACTCTCGACTCCGACCTATTAGTCGCCTCTTACGACAGGCAGGGCCTTCTTGCCTTGGCCGTGTTCTTATCTCTGCAAGCCGAACGGACACACACACATACTCACACACGCACACACACACGCACACACGCACACACATACATACACTCTTCACCTCTCGACTCCTACCTATTAGCCGCCTCTTACGATAGGCAGGGCCTCATTGGCTCGGTCGTGTTCTTATTTCTGCAAGCCGAACTAACACACACACATACTCACACACGCACACACGCACGCACACACGCACACACACATACACTCACACACACAAACACGCACACACGCACACACACATCGATTCTTCACCTCTCGACTCCTACCTATTAGTCGGCTCTTACGACAGGCAGGGCCTTCTTGCCTTGGCCGTGTTCTTATCTCTGCAAGCCGAACGGACACACACACATACTCACACACGCACACACACACGCACACACGCACACACACACATACACTCTTCACCTCTCGACTCCTACTTATTAGTCGCCCATTACAAGAGGCAGGGCCTTCTTGCCTCGGCCGTATTCTTATCTCTGCAAGCCAAACAGACACACACACACATACACACACACACTTACACACGCACACACACGCACACGCACACGCACACACTCTCCACCTCTCGACTCCTATCCATTAGTCGCCTCTTAAGACAGGCAGGGCCTTCTTGCCACGGACGTATACCTATCTCTGCGAGCCGAACGGACACACACACACACACACTTGCACACATACACGCACACACATACACGCTTCACCTCTCGACTCCTACCCATTAGTCGCTCCTTACAGCAAGCATGGCCTTCCTGCCACGGACGTATTCTTATCTCTGCGAGCCGAAGGGATACACACACACATACACACACATACACACACACATACACACACATACTCACACACGCACGCGCACACGCACACACACATACACTCACACACACACAAACACGCACACACGCACACACACATACATTCTTCACCTCTCGACTCCTACCTATTAGTCGCCTCTTACGATAGGCAGGGCCTTCTTGCCTCGGTCGTGCTCTTATCTCTGCAAGCCGAACGGACACACACACACATACACACACCCTCTCACACGCACACAGACGCACATACGCACACACATATACACTCTTCACCACTCGACTCCTACCCATTAGTCGCCTCTTACGACAGGCAGGGCCTTCTTGCCACGGCCGTGTTCTTATGCCGACTGGACACACACACTCACACACACAAATACACACACACACACTCACACACGCACACACACGCACACACGCACACTCACACACACATACACTCTTCACCTCTCGACTCCTACCCATTAGTCGCCTCTTACGACAGGCAGGGCCTTCTTGCCACGGCCGTGTTCTTATCTCTGCGAGCCGACTGGACACACACACACTCACACACACAAATACACACACACACTCACACACGCACACACACGCACACTCACATACACTTACTCACTCACTCACTTATCTCTGCAAGCCGAACGGACACATACACACTCACACACACACAAGCACGCACACACGCACACACACGCATACACACAAAAACACTTTTCACCTCTCGACTCCTACCAATTAGTCGCCACTTACGACAGGCAGGGCATTCTTGCCTCGGCCGTATTCTTATCTCTGCAAGCCGAACGGACACATACACACTCACACACACGCACGCACACACGCACACACACGCACACACACACACAAATACACTCTTCACCTCTCGACTCCTACCCATAAGTCGCCTCTTACGACAGGCATGGCCTTCTTGCCTCGGCCCTATTCTAATCTCTGCGAGCCGAATGGACACACACAAACATACACACACACACTTACACACGCAAAAACACACACACACCCACACACGCACACACTCACGTACCCTTTTCACCTCTCGACTCCTACCCATTAGTCGCCTCTTACGACAGGCAGGGACTTCTTGCCACGGCCGTGTTCTTATCTCTGTAAGCCGAACGGACACACACACACATGCACACACAAACACACGCACAAAGGCACACACGCACACACGCACACACGCACACGCACACATTCTTTACCTCTCGATTCCTATCCATTGGTCGCCTCTTAAGACAGGCAGGGCCTTCTTGCCTCGGCCGTATTCTTATCTCTGCAAGCCAAACGGACACACACACACATACACACACATACTCACACACGCACAAACACACGCACACACACAAAGACACATAAACTCTTCACCTCTAGACTCCTATTCATTAGTCGCCTCTTACGACAGGCAGGGACTTCTTGCCACGGCCATGTTCTCATCTCTGCGAGCCGAACGGACACACACACACTCACACACACACAGGCACACACGCACACACACACGCACACACGCACACACACACAAATACACTCTTCACCTCTCGACTTCTACCCATTAGTCGCATCTTACGACAGGCACGGACTTATTGCCTCGGCCGTATTCTAATCTCTGCGAGCCGCACGGACACACACACACTGACACACACATATTCACACACACACTCACACACGTACGCACACACGCACACACACATATACACTCTTCACCTCTCGACTCCTACCCATTATTCTCCTCTTACGACAGGCAGGGACTTTTTGCCACGGCCGTGTTCTTATCTCTGCAAGCCGAACGGACACACACACGCACACACACACACGCACACGCAAACGCACACGCACACACTCTTCACCTCTCGACTCCTACCCATTATTCTCCTCTTACGACAGGCAGGGACTTCTTGCCACGGCCGTGTTCTTATCTCTGCAAGCCGAACGGACACACACATACACACACACTCACACACACACACGCACACACGCACGCACACATGCACACACACATACACTCACACACACACAAACACGCACATACGCACACACACAAACATTCTTCACCTCTCGACTCCTACCTATTAGTCGTCTCTCACGACAGGCAGGGCCTTTTGCCTCGGCCGTATTCTTATCTCTGCAAGCCGAACGGACACACACACACATACTCACACACGCACACACACACGCACACACGCACCGACACACATACACTCTTCACCTCTCGACTCCTACTTATTAGTCGCCCACTCTTCTCCTCTCGACTCCTACCCATTATTCTCCTCTTACGACAGGCAGGGACTTCTTGCCACGGCCGTGTTCTTATCTCTGCAAGCCGAACGGACACACACATACACACACACACACACACACACACGCACACACGCACGCACACATGCACACACACATACACTCACACACACACAAACACGCACATACGCACACACACATACATTCTTCACCTCTCGACTCCTACCTATTAGTCGTCTCTCACGACAGGCAGGGCCTTCTTGCCTTGGCCGTGTTCTTATCACTGCAAGCCGAACGGACACACACACATACTCACACACGCACACACACACGCACACACGCACACAAACATACACTCTTTATCTCTCGACTCCTACCTATTAGTCGCCTCTTACGATAGACAGGGCCTTGTTGCCTCGGTCGTGTTCTTATTTCTGCAAGCCAAACTAACACACACACATACTCACACACGCACACACACATACACTTTTCACCTCTCGACTCCTACTTATTAGTCGCCCACTCTTCGCCTCTCGACTCCTATCCATTAGTCGCCCCGTACGATTTGCATCGCTTTCTTGCCACGGCTGTTTTCTTATCTCTGCAAGCTGAAGGGACACACACACACATACATACACACACACTCACAAACACACACACACACACACGCACGCACACACGCACACACACATACACTCACACACACACAAACACGCCCACACGCACACACACATACATTCTTCACCTCTCGACTCCTACCTATTAGTCGCCTCTTACGATAGGCAGGGCCTTCTTGCCTTGGCCGTGTTCTTATCACTGCAAGCCGAACGGACACACACACACATACTCACACACGCACACAAACATACACTCTTCACCTCTCGACTCCTACCTATTAGTCGCCTCTTACGATAGGCAGGGCCTTCTTGCCTCAGTCGTGTTCTTATTTCTGCAAGCCGAACTAACACACACACATACTCACACACGCACACACACACGCACACACGCACACACACACATACACTCTTCACCTCTCGACTCCTACCAATTAGTCGCCTCTTACGATAGGCAGGGCCTTCTTGCCTCGGTCGTGTTCTTATTTCTGCAAGCCGAACTAACACACACACATACTCACACACGCACACACACACGCACACACGCACACACACACATACACTCTTCACCTCTTGACTCCTACTTATTACTTGCCTCTTACGACAGGCAGGGCCTTCTTGCCACGGCTGTGTTCTTATCTCTGCGAGCCGACCGCACACACACACACTCACACACTCACATACACACACACATAAACACGCACGCACACGTACACGCACACACTCTCCATCTCTCGACTCCTACCCATTAGTCACCGCTTACGACAGGCAGGGCCTTCTTGGCACGGACGTGTTCTTATCTCTGCGAGCCGACTGGACACACACACTCACACACACAAATACACACACACACTCACACACGCACACACACGCACACACGCACACTCACACACACATACACTCTTCACCTCTCGAGTTCTACCCATTAGTCACCGCTTACGACAGGCAGGGCCTTCTTGGCACGGACGTGTTCTTATCTCTGCGAGACGACCGGACACACACACTCTTACACAAGCACACACACGCACACACGCACACACATACACATACACTCTTCACCTCTCGACTTCTACCCATTAGTCACCGCTTACGACAGGCAGGGCCTTCTTGGCACGGACGTGTTCTTATCTCTGCGAGCCGACTGGACACACACACTCACACACACAAATACACACACACACTCACACACGCACACACACGCACACACGCACACACATACACATACACTCTTCACCTCTCGACTTCTACCCATTAGTCACCGCTTACGATAGGCAGGGCCTTCTTGGCACGGACGTGTTCTTATCTCTGCGAGACGACCGGACACACACACTCTCACACAAGCACACACACGCACACACGTACACACATACACATACACTCTTCACCTCTCGACTTCTACCCATTAGTCACCGCTTACGACAGGCAGGGCCTTCTTGGCACGGACGTGTTCTTATCTCTGCGAGACGACCGGACACACATACTCTCACACAAGCACACACACGCACACACGCACACACACACACATACACTCTTCACCTCTCGACTTCTACCCATTAGTCACCGCTTACGACAGGCAGGGCCTTCTTGGCACGGACGTGTTCTTATCTCTGCGAGCCGACTGGACACACACACTCACACACACAAATACACACACACACTCACACACGCACACACACGCACACACGCACACTCACACACACATACACTCTTCTCCTCTCGACTCCTACCCATTAGTCGCCTCTTACGACAGGCAGGGCCTTCTTGCCACAGACGTATTCCTATCCCTGCGAGCCGAACGGACACACACACACACTTGCACACACACACACACATACACGCTTCACCTCTCGACTCCTACCCATTAGTCGCCTCTTACGACAGGCAGGGCTTCTTGCCACGGCCGTATTCTTATCTCTGCGAGCCGAACGGACAGACACACACACACTCACACACCCACACACGCACACACACACACACACACACACACACATACACTTTTCACCTCTCGACTCCTACCCATTAGTCGTCTCTTACGACAGGCAGGGCCTTTTTGCCACGGCCGTGTTTTTACCTCTGCGAGCCATACACACACACACACACACACTCACAACCACACACACACCTAAACTCTTCTAAACGACAGGCAGGGCCTTCTTGCCACGGCTGTATTCTTATCTCTGCAAGTCGAACGGACACACACACACACATACACTCACACACGCACACACACACACACTCACACACAGGTACACTCTTCAACTCGCGATTCCTACCCATTAGTTGCTCCTTACAGCAGGCATAGCCTTCTTGCCACGGCCGTATTCGTACCTCTGCGAGCAGAAAAGACACGCACACACACACACACACACATACACATACACACACACGCGCGCGCACACACACACATACACTCTTCACCTCTCGACTCCTACCCATTATTCTCCTCTTACGACAGGCAGAGCCTTCTTGCCACGGCCGTGTTCATATCTCTGCGAGCCGACCGGACACACACACACACTGACAAACACACACTCACACACACACTCACACACGCACGCACACACGCACACAAACACACACACATACACTCTTCACCTCTCGACTCCTACCCATTATTCTGCTCTTACGACAGGCAGGGCCTTCTTGCCACGGACGTATTCTTATCTCTGCGAGCCGAACGGACACACACACACACACTCGCACACACACACACACACATACACGCTTCACCTCTCGACTCCTACCCATTAGTCGCCTCTTACGACATTCATTGACTTTTTGCCACGGCCGTGTTCTTATCTCTGCGAGCCGAACGGACACACACACAAGCACACACACACGCACACACGCACACGCACACACTTTCCACCTCTCGACTCCTATCCATTAGTCGCCTCTTAAGACAGGCAGGGCATTCTTGCCACCGCCGTATTTTTATCTCTGCGAGCCGAGCGGACACACACACCCATACACACACACTCACATTCGCACAAACACACACACACGCACACACACATACACTCTTCACCTCTCGACTCCTACCCATTAGTCGCCTTTTACGAGAGGCATGTCCTTCTTGCCTCGACCGTATTCTAATTTCTGCGAGCCGAACGGACACTTACATACATACACACACACTTACAAACGCACGAACACACACACACGCACACACATACACTCTTCACCTCTCGACTCCTACCCATTAGTCACCTCTTACGACAGGCATGGCATTCTTGCCACCGCTGTTTTCTTTTCTCTGCGAGCCAAAGGGACACACATACACACACACACACTCACAGACACACACACACGCACGCACACACGCACACACTAATACACTTACACACACACACAATCACGCACACACGCACACACACATACACTCTTCACCTCTCGATTCCTACCTATTAGTCGCCCCTTACAAGAGGCAGGGCCTTCTTGCCTTGGCCGTATTCTTATCTCTGCAAGCCTAACGGACACACACACATACACACACACACTCACACACGCAAACACACACGCACACACACACACACACATACACTCTTCACCTCTCGACTCCTACCCATTAGTCGCCTCTTACGTCAGGCAGGGCCTTCTTTCCTCGGCCGTGTTCTTATCTCTGCAAGCCGAACGGACACACACACATACTCACACACGCACACACACACGCACACACACATACACTCTTCACCCCTCGACTCCTACCTATTAGTCGCCCCTTACAAGAGGCAGGGCCTTCTTGCCTCGGCCGTATTCTTATCTCTGCAAGCCTAGCGGACACACACACATACACACACACACACACACACACACACACACACACATACACTCTTCACCTCTCGATTCCTACACATTAGTCGCCCCTTACAAGAGGCAGGGCCTTCTTGCCTTGGCCGTATTCTTATCTCTGCAAGCCTAACGGACACACACACATACACACACACACTCACACACGCAAACACACACGCACACACACACACACACATACACTCTTCACCTTTCGACTCCTACCCAGTAGTCGCCACTTACGACAGGCAGGGCCTTCTTGCCCCGGCCGTATTCTTATCTCTGCAAGCTGAACGGACACACACAATCACACACACAAGCACGCACACACGCACACACACACGCGCACACACACACACACAATTACACTCTTCACCTCTCGACTCCTACCCATTAGTCGCCTCTTACGACAAGCATGGCCTTCTTGCCACCGCTGTTTTCTTATCTCTGCGAGACGAAGGGACACACACACACATACACACACACACTCACACACACACGCGCACAAACGCACGCACACATACATTCTTCACCTCTCGACTCCTACCCATTAGTCGCCCATTACGACAGGCATGGCCTTCTTGCCACCGCTGTTTTCTTATCTCTGCGAGCCGAAGGGACACACACATACACACACACTCACACACACACACGCACGCACACATACACTTTTCACCTCTCGACTCCTACCCATTAGTCGCCTCTTACGACAGGCAGAGCCTTCTTGCCACGGCCGTGTTCTTATCTCTGCGAGCCAACCGGACACACACACTCACACACACACGCGCACAAACGCACACACACATACATTCTTCACCTCTCGACTCCTACCCATTAGTCGCCCATTACGACAGGCATGGCCTTCTTGCCACCGCTGTTTTCTTATCTCTGCGAGCCGAAGGGACACACACATACACACACACTCACACACACACACGCACGCACACATACACTTTTCACCTCTCGACTCCTACCCATTAGTCACCTCTTACGACAGGCATGTCCTTCTTGCCACCGCTGTTTTCTTATCTATGCGAGCCGAAGGGACACACACACAAACATACACACACACACACTCACACACACACACACACACGAACACACACGCACACACACATACACTCACACACACACACGCACACACACATACACTCTTCACCTCTCGACTCCTACCTATTAGTCGCCCCTTACAAGAGGCAGGGCCTTCTTGCCTCGGCCGTATTCTTATCTTTGCAAGCCAAACGGACACACACACATACTCACACACGCACACACAGACGCACACACGCATACACACATACACTCTTCACCTCCCGTCTCCTACCTATTAGTCGCCCCTTGCAAAAGGCAGGGTCTTCTTGCCTTGGCCGTATTCTTATCTCTGCAAGCCAAACGGACACACAAACATACACACACACTCACACACGCACACACACGCACACACGCACACACACACATATACACTCTTCACCACTCGACTCCTACCTATTAGTCGCCCCTTACAAGAGGCAGGGCCTTCTTGCCTCGGCCGTATTCTTATCTCTGCAAGCCAAACGGACACACACACATACTCACACACGCACACTCACACACACACACGCACACACACATACACTCTTCACCTCTCGACTCCTACCTATTAGTCGCCCCTTACAGGAGGCAGGGCCTTCTTGCCTCGGCCGTATTCTTATCTCTGCAAGCCAAACGGACACACAAACATACACACACACTCACACACGCACACACACGCACACACCCACTCTCACACACACATACACTCTTCACCTCTCGACTCCTACCCATTAGTCGCCTCTTACGACAAGCAGGGCCTTCTTGCCACGGCGGTGTTCTTATCTCTGCAAGCCGAACGGACACACACACACGCACACACAAACACACGCACACAGGCATACACGCACACACGCACACGCACACGCACACGCACACACTCTCCACCTCTCGACTCCTATCCATTAGTCGCCTCTTAAGACAGCCAGGCCTTCTTGCCACAGACGTATTCCTATCTCTGCGAGCCGAACGGACACACACACACACTTGCACACACACACACACACACACACACACACACACACACACACACATACACTCTTCACCTCTCGACTCCTACCAATTAGTCGCTCCTTACAGCAAGCATGGCCTTCTTGTCACGGATATATTCTTATCTCTGCGAGCCTAAGGTATACACACACACATACACACACACACATACTCACACACACACGCACACACGCACACACACACACACATACACTCTTCACCTCTCGACTCCTACCTATTAGTCGCCTCTTACGATAGGCAGGGCCTTCTTGCCTCGGTCGTGCTCTTATCTCTGCAAGCCGAACTAACAACACACATACTCACACACGCACACACACGCACACACGCATACACACATACACTCTTCACCTCTCGACTCCCACTTATTAGTCGCCCCTTACAAGAGGCAGGGCCTTCTTGCCTCGACCGTATTCTTATCTCTGAAAGCCAAACAGACACACACACACATACACACACACACGCACACACACGCACACACGCACACACACACACACATACACTCTTCACCTCTCGAATCCTACCCATTATTCTCCTCTTACGACAGGCAGGGACTTCTTGCCACGGCCGTGTTCTTATCTCTGCAAGACGAACGGACACACACACACATACTCACACACGCACACACGCACGCACGCACGCACACACACATACACTCACACACACACAAACACGCACACACGCACACACACATACATTCTTCAACTCTCGACTCCGACCTATTAGTCGCCTCTTACGACAGGCAGGGCCTTCTTGCCTTGGCCGTGTTCTTATCTCTGCAAGCCGAACGGACACACACACATACTCACACACGCACACACACACGCACACACGCACACACATACATACACTCTTCACCTCTCGACTCCTACCTATTAGCCGCCTCTTACGATAGGCAGGGCCTCATTGGCTCGGTCGTGTTCTTATTTCTGCAAGCCGAACTAACACACACACATACTCACACACGCACACACGCACGCACACACGCACACACACATACACTCACACACACAAACACGCACACACGCACACACACATCGATTCTTCACCTCTCGACTCCTACCTATTAGTCGGCTCTTACGACAGGCAGGGCCTTCTTGCCTTGGCCGTGTTCTTATCTCTGCAAGCCGAACGGACACACACACATACTCACACACGCACACACACACGCACACACGCACACACACACATACACTCTTCACCTCTCGACTCCTACTTATTAGTCGCCCATTACAAGAGGCAGGGCCTTCTTGCCTCGGCCGTATTCTTATCTCTGCAAGCCAAACAGACACACACACACATACACACACACACACTTACACACGCACACACACGCACACGCACACGCACACACTCTCCACCTCTCGACTCCTATCCATTAGTCGCCTCTTAAGACAGGCAGGGCCTTCTTGCCACGGACGTATACCTATCTCTGCGAGCCGAACGGACACACACACACACACACTTGCACACATACACGCACACACATACACGCTTCACCTCTCGACTCCTACCCATTAGTCGCTCCTTACAGCAAGCATGGCCTTCCTGCCACGGACGTATTCTTATCTCTGCGAGCCGAAGGGATACACACACACATACACACACATACACACACACATACACACACATACTCACACACGCACGCGCACACGCACACACACATACACTCACACACACACAAACACGCACACACGCACACACACATACATTCTTCACCTCTCGACTCCTACCTATTAGTCGCCTCTTACGATAGGCAGGGCCTTCTTGCCTCGGTCGTGCTCTTATCTCTGCAAGCCGAACGGACACACACACACATACACACACCCTCTCACACGCACACAGACGCACATACGCACACACATATACACTCTTCACCACTCGACTCCTACCCATTAGTCGCCTCTTACGACAGGCAGGGCCTTCTTGCCACGGCCGTGTTCTTATGCCGACTGGACACACACACTCACACACACAAATACACACACACACACTCACACACGCACACACACGCACACACGCACACTCACACACACATACACTCTTCACCTCTCGACTCCTACCCATTAGTCGCCTCTTACGACAGGCAGGGCCTTCTTGCCACGGCCGTGTTCTTATCTCTGCGAGCCGACTGGACACACACACACTCACACACACAAATACACACACACACTCACACACGCACACACACGCACACTCACATACACTTACTCACTCACTCACTTATCTCTGCAAGCCGAACGGACACATACACACTCACACACACACAAGCACGCACACACGCACACACACGCATACACACAAAAACACTTTTCACCTCTCGACTCCTACCAATTAGTCGCCACTTACGACAGGCAGGGCATTCTTGCCTCGGCCGTATTCTTATCTCTGCAAGCCGAACGGACACATACACACTCACACACACGCACGCACACACGCACACACACGCACACACACACACAAATACACTCTTCACCTCTCGACTCCTACCCATAAGTCGCCTCTTACGACAGGCATGGCCTTCTTGCCTCGGCCCTATTCTAATCTCTGCGAGCCGAATGGACACACACAAACATACACACACACACTTACACACGCAAAAACACACACACACCCACACACGCACACACTCACGTACCCTTTTCACCTCTCGACTCCTACCCATTAGTCGCCTCTTACGACAGGCAGGGACTTCTTGCCACGGCCGTGTTCTTATCTCTGTAAGCCGAACGGACACACACACACATGCACACACAAACACACGCACAAAGGCACACACGCACACACGCACACACGCACACGCACACATTCTTTACCTCTCGATTCCTATCCATTGGTCGCCTCTTAAGACAGGCAGGGCCTTCTTGCCTCGGCCGTATTCTTATCTCTGCAAGCCAAACGGACACACACACACATACACACACATACTCACACACGCACAAACACACGCACACACACAAAGACACATAAACTCTTCACCTCTAGACTCCTATTCATTAGTCGCCTCTTACGACAGGCAGGGACTTCTTGCCACGGCCATGTTCTCATCTCTGCGAGCCGAACGGACACACACACACTCACACACACACAGGCACACACGCACACACACACGCACACACGCACACACACACAAATACACTCTTCACCTCTCGACTTCTACCCATTAGTCGCATCTTACGACAGGCACGGACTTATTGCCTCGGCCGTATTCTAATCTCTGCGAGCCGCACGGACACACACACACTGACACACACATATTCACACACACACTCACACACGTACGCACACACGCACACACACATATACACTCTTCACCTCTCGACTCCTACCCATTATTCTCCTCTTACGACAGGCAGGGACTTTTTGCCACGGCCGTGTTCTTATCTCTGCAAGCCGAACGGACACACACACGCACACACACACACGCACACGCAAACGCACACGCACACACTCTTCACCTCTCGACTCCTACCCATTATTCTCCTCTTACGACAGGCAGGGACTTCTTGCCACGGCCGTGTTCTTATCTCTGCAAGCCGAACGGACACACACATACACACACACTCACACACACACACGCACACACGCACGCACACATGCACACACACATACACTCACACACACACAAACACGCACATACGCACACACACAAACATTCTTCACCTCTCGACTCCTACCTATTAGTCGTCTCTCACGACAGGCAGGGCCTTTTGCCTCGGCCGTATTCTTATCTCTGCAAGCCGAACGGACACACACACACATACTCACACACGCACACACACACGCACACACGCACCGACACACATACACTCTTCACCTCTCGACTCCTACTTATTAGTCGCCCACTCTTCACCTCTCGACTCCTACCCATTATTCTCCTCTTACGACAGGCAGGGACTTCTTGCCACGGCCGTGTTCTTATCTCTGCAAGCCGAACGGACACACACATACACACACACACACACACACGCACACACGCACGCACACATGCACACACACATACACTCACACACACACAAACACGCACATACGCACACACACATACATTCTTCACCTCTCGACTCCTACCTATTAGTCGTCTCTCACGACAGGCAGGGCCTTCTTGCCTTGGCCGTGTTCTTATTACTGCAAGCCGAACGGACACACACACATACTCACACACGCACACACACACGCACACACGCACACAAACATACACTCTTTATCTCTCGACTCCTACCTATTAGTCGCCTCTTACGATAGACAGGGCCTTGTTGCCTCGGTCGTGTTCTTATTTCTGCAAGCCAAACTAACACACACACATACTCACACACGCACACACACATACACTTTTCACCTCTCGACTCCTACTTATTAGTCGCCCACTCTTCGCCTCTCGACTCCTATCCATTAGTCGCCCCGTACGATTTGCATCGCTTTCTTGCCACGGCTGTTTTCTTATCTCTGCAAGCTGAAGGGACACACACACACATACATACACACACACTCACAAACACACACACACACACACGCACGCACACACGCACACACACATACACTCACACACACACAAACACGCCCACACGCACACACACATACATTCTTCACCTCTCGACTCCTACCTATTAGTCGCCTCTTACGATAGGCAGGGCCTTCTTGCCTTGGCCGTGTTCTTATCACTGCAAGCCGAACGGACACACACACACATACTCACACACGCACACAAACATACACTCTTCACCTCTCGACTCCTACCTATTAGTCGCCTCTTACGATAGGCAGGGCCTTCTTGCCTCAGTCGTGTTCTTATTTCTGCAAGCCGAACTAACACACACACATACTCACACACGCACACACACACGCACACACGCACACACACACATACACTCTTCACCTCTCGACTCCTACCAATTAGTCGCCTCTTACGATAGGCAGGGCCTTCTTGCCTCGGTCGTGTTCTTATTTCTGCAAGCCGAACTAACACACACACATACTCACACACGCACACACACACGCACACACGCACACACACACATACACTCTTCACCTCTTGACTCCTACTTATTACTTGCCTCTTACGACAGGCAGGGCCTTCTTGCCACGGCTGTGTTCTTATCTCTGCGAGCCGACCGCACACACACACACTCACACACTCACATACACACACACATAAACACGCACGCACACGTACACGCACACACTCTCCATCTCTCGACTCCTATCCATTAGTCGCCTCTTACGACAGGCAGGGCCTTCTTGCTACGGACGTGTTCTTATCTCTGCGTGCCAAACGGACACACACACACACACACTCGCACACACACATACACACACATACACGCTTCACCTCTCGACTCCTACCCATTAGTCGCCTCTTACGACATTCAGGGACTTCTTGCCACGGCCGTGTTCTTATCTCTGCGAGCCGAACGGACACACACACACTCACACAAACACACGCACACACGCACACACGCACACACACGCACCCACACACACGCACACGCACACGCACACACTCTCCACCTCTCGACTCCTACCTTTTAGTCGCCTCTTACGAGAGTCAGGGCCTTCTTGCCCCGGCCGTATTCATATCTCTACAAGCCGAACGGACACACACACTTATATACACACACTCACACACGCACAAACACACACACGCACACACGCACACACACATACACTCTTCACCTCTCGACTCCTACCTTTTAGTCGCCTCTTACGATAAGCAGGGCCTTCTTGCCGCGGTCGTGTTCTCATCTCTGCAAGCCAAACTAACACACACACACACTCACACACGCCCACACACGCACACACGCACACACACATACACACACATACACGCTTCACCTCTCGACTCCTACCCATTAGTCGCCTCTTACGACATTCAGGGACTTCTTGCCACGGCCGTGTTCTTATCTCTGCGAGCCGAACGGACACACGCAGACTCACACAAACACACGCACACACGCACACACACGCACCCACACACACGCACACGCACACGCACACACTCTCCACCTCTCGACTCCTATCCATTAGCCGCCTCTTAAGACAGGCAGGGCCTTCTTGCCACGGCCGTAATCCTATCTCTGCGAGCCGAGCGGACAAACACACACACTCACACACACATACACTCTTCACCTCTCGACCCCTACCTTTTAGTCGCCTCTTACGAGAGGCAGGGCCTTCTTGCCCCGGCCGTATTCATATCTCTGCAAGCCGAACGGACACACACACTTATACACACACACTCATACACGCACAAACACACATACACGCACACACGCACACACACATACACTCTTCACCTATCGACTACTACCAATTAGTCGCTCCTTACAGCAAGCATGGCCTTTTTGCCACGGCCGTATTCTTATCTCTGCAAGCCGAACGGACACACACACATACTCACACACGCACACACACACGCACACACGCACACACACACATACACTCTTCACCTCTCGGCTCCTACTTATTACTCGCCTCTTACGACAGGCAGGGCCTTCTTGCCACGGCTGTGTTCTTATCTCTGCGAGCCGACCGCACACACACACACTCACACACTCACATACACACACACTTAAACACGCACGCACACGTACACGCACACACTCTCCACCTCTCGACTCCTATCCATTAGTCGCCTCTTACGACAGGCAGGGCCTTCTTGCTACGGACGTGTTCTTATCTCTGCGGGCCAAACGGACACACACACACACACTCGCACACACACATACACACACATACACGCTTTACCTCTCGACTCCTACCCATTAGTCGCCTCTTACGACATTCAGGGACTTCTTGCCACGGCCGTGTTCTTATCTCTGCGAGCCGAACGGACACACATACACTCACACACACACACGCACACACGCACACACACGCACCCACACACACGCACACGCACACGCACACACTCTCCATCTCTCGACTAATATCCATTAGCCGCCTCTTAAGACAGGCAGGGCCTTCTTACCACGGCCGTAATCTTATCTCTGCGAGCCGAGCGGACAAAGACACACACTCACACACACACACATACACTCTTCACCTCTCGACCCCTACCTTTTAGTCGCCTCTTACGAGAGGCAGGGCCTTCTTGCCCCGGCAGTATTCATATCTCTGCAAGCCGAACGGACACACACACTTATACACACACACTCACACACGCACAAACACACACACGCACACACGCACACACACATACACTCTTCACCTCTCGACTCCTACCTTTTAGTCGCCTCTTACGATAAGCAGGGCCTTCTTGCCGCGGTCGTGTTCTCATCTCTGCAAGCCAAACTAACACACACACATACTCACACACGCACACACACATATACACTCTTGACCTCTCGACTCCTACTTATTAGTTGACTTTTACAAGAGGCAGGGTTTTCTGGCCTCGGCCGTATTCTTATCTCTGCAAGCCAAACGGACACACACACATACACACACACTCACACACGCCCACACACGCACACACGCACACACACACACATACACTCTTCACCTCTCGACTCCTACCCATTATTCTCCTCTTACGACAGGCAGGGACTTCTTGCCACGGCCGTGTTCTTATCTCTGCAAGCCGAACGGACACACACACATACTCACACACGCACACACACACGCACACACGCACACACACACATACACTCTTCACCTCTCGACTCCTACCCATTATTCTCCTATTACGACAGGCAGGGACTTCTTGCCACGGCCGTGTTCTTATCTCTGCAAGCCGAACGGACACACACACACACGCACACACACACACGCACACGCACACACTCTCCACCGCTCGACTCCTACCCATTAGTCGTTTCTTACGACAGGCAGGGCCTTCTTGCCTCGGCCGTATTCTTATCTCTGCAAGCCAAACGGACACACACACACACACACAAACACACACACATACTCACACACGCACAAACACACGCACACACACAAAGACACATACACTCTTCACCTCTCGACTCCTATTCATTAGTCGCCTCTTATGACAGGCAGGGACTTCTTGCCACGGCCGTGTTCTTATCTCTGCAAGCCGAACGGACACACACACACACGCACACACAAACACACGCACACAGGCACAAACGCACACACGCAAACGCACACGCACACGCACACACTCTCCACCTCTCGATTCCTATCCATTAGTCGCCTCTTAAGACAGGCAGGGCCTTCTTGCCTCGGCCGTATTCTTATCTCTGCAAGCCAAACGGACACACACACATACACACACACTCACACACGCCCACACACGCACACACGCACACACACACATACACTCTTCACCTCTCGACTCCTACCCATTATTCTCCTCTTACGACAGGCAGGGACTTCTTGCCACGGCCGTGTTCTTATCTCTGCAAGCCGAACAGACACACACACATACTCACACACGCACACACACACGCACACACGCACACACACACATACACTCTTCACCTCTCGACTCCTACCCATTATTCTCCTATTACGACAGGCAGGGACTTCTTGCCACGGCCGTGTTCTTATCTGTGCAAGCCGAACGGACACACACACACACGCACACACACACACGCACACGCACACACTCTCCACCGCTCGACTCCTACCCATTAGTCGTTTCTTACGACAGGCAGGGCCTTCTTGCCTCGGCCGTATTCTTATCTCTGCAAGCCAAACGGACACACACACACACACACAAACACACACACATACTCACACACGCACAAACACACGCACACACACAAAGACACATACACTCTTCACCTCTCGACTCCTATTCATTAGTCGCCTCTTACGACAGGCAGGGACTTCTTGCCACGGCCGTGTTCTTATCTCTGCAAGCCGAACGGACACACACACACACGCACACACAAACACACGCACACAGGCACAAACGCACACACGCAAACGCACACGCACACGCACACACTCTCCACCCCTCGATTCCTATCCATTAGTCGCCTCTTAAGACAGGCAGGGCCTTCTTGCCACGGACGTATTTTTATCTCTGCGAGCCGAACGGACACACACACACACGCACAGACAAACACACGCACACAGGCACACACGCACACACGCACACGTACACGCACACGCACACACTCTCCACCTCTCGACTCCTATCCATTAGTCGCCTCTTAAGACAGGCAGGGCCTTCTTGCCTCGGCCGTATTCTTATCTCTGCAAGCCAAACGGACACACACACATACACACACACACACTCACACACACAAGCACGCACACACGCACACACACGCACACACAAATACACTTTTCACCCCTCGACTCCTACCCATTAGTCGCCTCTTACGACAGGCATGGCCTTCTTGCCTCGGCCGTATTCTTATCTCTGCGAACCGAATGGACACACACATACATACACACATACATTTACACACGCACAAACACACACACACCCACACACGCACACACACATACACATACACTATTCACCTCTCGACTCCTACCTATTAGTCGCCCCTTACAAGAGGCAGGGCCTTCTTGCCTCGGCCGTATTCTAATCTTTGCGAACCGAATGGACACACACATACATACAAACACATATTTACACACGCACAAACACACACACACCCACACACGCACACACACATACACATACACTCTTAACCTCTCGACTCCTACCCATTAGTCGCCTCTTACGACATTCAGGGACTTCTTGCCACGGACGTATTCTTATCTCTGCAAGCCGAACGGACACACACACATACTCACACACGCACACACACACGCACACACGTACACACACACATACACTCTTCACCTCTCGACTCCTACCCATTAGTCGCCTCTTACGACAGGCAGGGCCTTCTTGCCACGGCCGTGTTCTCATTTCAGCGAGCCGACCGGACACACACACACGCACACACAAACACACGCACACAGGCACAAACGCACACACGCAATCGCACACGCACACGCACACACTCTCCACCTCTCGACTCCTATCCATTAGTCGTCTCTTAAGACAGGCAGGGCCTTCTTGCAACGAACGCATTCTTATCTCTGCGAGCCGAACGGACACACACACACACTCACACACAAACACACACACGCAAGCACAAATACACTATTCACCTCTCGACTTCTACCCATTATTCTCCTCTTACGACAGGCCTTCTTGCCACGGCCGTGTTCTTATCTCTGCAAGCCGAACGGACACACACACACACGCACACACAAACACACGCACACAGGCACACACGCACACACGCACACGCACACCCACATGCACACACTCTCCACCTCTCGATTCCTATCCATTAGTCGCCTCTTAAGACAGGCAGGGCCTTCTTGCCACGGACGTATTCTTATCTCTGCGAGCCGAACGGACACACACACACACGCACAGACAAACACACGCACACAGGCACACACACACACACGCGCGCACACACACATACACTCTTCACCTCTCGACTCCTATCCATTAGTCGCCTCTTAAGACAGGCAGGGTCTTCTTGCCTCGGCCGTATTCTTATCTCTGCAAGCCAAACGGACACACACACACATACACACAGACACATACACTCTTCACCTCTCGACTCCTACCCATTAGTCACCTCTTACGACAGGCATGGCCTTCTTGAAACCGCTGATTTCTTATCTCTGCGAGCCAAAGGGACACACATACACATACACACACACACACGCACACACGCACGCACACATACACTCTTCACCTCTCGACTCCTACCTATTAGTCGCCCCTTACAAGAGGCAGGGCCTTCTTGCCTCGGCCGTATTCTTATCTCTGCAAGCCAAACGGACACACACACACATACTCACACACGCACACACACACACGCACACACGCATACACACATACACTCTTCACCTCTCGTCTCCTACCTATTAGTCGCCCCTTACAAAAGGCAGGGTCTTCTTGCCTTGGCCGTATTCTTATATCTGCAATCCAAACGGACACACAAACATACACACACACTCACACACGCACACACACGCACACACGCACACACACACATATACACTCTTCAGCACTCGACTCCTACCCATTAGTCGCCTCTGACGACAGGCAGGGCCTTCTGGCCACGGCCGTGTTCTTATCTCTGCGAGCCTACTGGACACACACACACTCACACACACAAATACACACACACACTCACACACCACACACACGCACACACGCACACACACACATACACTCTTCACGTCTCGACTCCTACCTATTACTCGCCCCTTACGACAGGCAGGGCCTTCTTGCCTCGGCTGTATTCTTATCTCTGCAGGCCGAACGGACACACATACATACACACACACTCACACACGCACACACACACACACCCTCACACACACACACACACGCACACACACACACATACACTCTTCACCTTTCGACTCCTACCCATTAGTCGCCTCCTACGACAGATAGGGCCTTCTTGCCACGGCCGTATTCTTATCTCTGCGAGCCGAACGGACACACACACACACACTCACACACGCACAGACGCACACACACACATACACTCTTCACCTCTCGACTCCTACCCATTAGTCGTCTCTTAAGACAGGCAGGGCCTTTTTGCCACGGCCGTGTTTTTATCTCTGCGAGCCATACAGACACACACACACACTCACACACACACACACACCTAAACTCTTCACCTCTCGACTCTTACCTATTACTCGCCCCTTACGACAGGCAGGGACTTCTTGCCTCGGCTGTGTTCTTATCTCTGCAAGCCGAACGGACACACATACATACACCCACACTCACACACGCACACACACATGCACACACACACACATACACTCTTCACCTCTCGACGCCTACCCATTAGTCGTCTCTTACGACAGGCAGGGCCTTTTTGCCACAGCCGTGTTCTTATCTTTGCGAGCCATACAGACACACATACACATTCACACACACACACACACCTACACTCTTCACCTCTCGACTCCTACCTATTACTCGCACCTTACGACAGGCAGGGCCTTCTTGCCTCGGCTGTATTCTTACCTATGCAGGCCGAACGGACACACATACATACACACACACTCACACACGCACACACACACACACTCACACACACACGCACACACAGACACACACATACACTCTTCACCTCTCGACTCCTACCCATTAGTCGCCTCTTACGACAGGCAGGGCTTCTTGCCACGGCCGTATTCTTATCTCTGCGAGCCAACGGACACACACACACACTCACACACGCACACACGCACACACACACACACATACACTCTTCACCTCTCGACGCCTACCCATTAGTCGTCTCTTACGACAGGCAGGGCCTTTTTGCCACGGCCGTGTTTTTACCTCTGCGAGCCATACAGACACACACACACACACACACTCACAACCACACACACACACTCACAACCACACACACACACACCTAAACTCTTCTAAACGACAGGCAGGGCCTTCTTGCCACGGCTGTATTCTTATCTCTGCAAGCCGAACGGACACACACACACATACACTCACACACGCACACACACACACACTCACACACAGGTACACTTTTCAACTCGCGATTTCTACCCATTAGTTGCTCCTTACAGCAGGCATGGCCTTCTTGCCACGGCCGTATTCGTACCTCTGCGAGCAGAAGAGACACGCACACACACACACACACACACATACACATACACACACACACACGCGCGCACACACACACATACACTCTTCACCTCTCGACTCCTACCCATTATTCTCCTCTTACGACAGGCAGAGCCTTTTTGCCACGGCCGTGTTCATATCTCTGCGAGCCGACCGGACACACACACACTGACACACACACACTCACACACACACTCACACACGCACGCACACACGCACACAAACACACACACATACACTCTTCACCTCTCGACTCCTACCCATTAGTCGCCTTTTACGACAGGCATGTCCTTCTTGCCTCGACCGTATTCTAATCTCTGCGAGCCGAACGGACACTTACATACATACACACACACTTACAAACGCACAAACACACACACACGCACACACACATACACTCTCCACCTCTCGACTCCTACCCATTAATCACCTCTTACGACAGGCATGGCATTCTTGCCACCGCTGTTTTCTTTTCTCTGCGAGCCGAAGGGACACACATACACACACACACACTCACAGACACACACACGCACGCACACACGCACACACACATACACTCACACACACACACACGCACACACGCACACACACATACACTCTTCACCTCTCGACTCCTACCCATTAGCTGCTAATTACAACAAGCATGGCCTTCTTGTCACGGCCGTATTCTTATCTCTGCAAGCCGAACGGACACACATACATATACACACACACTCACATACGCACAAACACACACACACGCACACACACATACACTCTTCACCTCTCGACTCCTACCCATTAGTCACCTCTTACGACAGGCAAGGCATTCTTGCCACCGCTGTTTTCTTTTCTCTGCGAGCCGAAGGGACACACATACACACACACACTCACAGACACACACACACGCACGCACACACGCACACACACATACACTCACACACACACACGCACACACGCACACACACATACACTCTTCACCTCTCGATTCCTACCTATTAGTCGCCCCTTACAAGAGGCAGGGCCTTCTTGCCTTGGCCGTATTCTTATCTCTGCAAGCCTAACGGACACACACACATACACACACACACACACACTCACACACGCAAACACACACGCACACACATACACACACACATACACTCTTCACCTCTCGACTCCTACCCATTAGTCGCCTCTTACGTCAGGCAGGGCCTTCTTTCCTCGGCCGTGTTCTTATCTCTGCAAGCCGAACGGACACACACACATACTCACACACGCACACACACACGCACACACACATACACTCTTCACCCCTCGACTCCTACCTATTAGTCGCCCCTTACAAGAGGCAGGGCCTTCTTGCCTCGGCCGTATTCTTATCTCTGCAAGCCTAACTGACACACACATACACACACACACACTCACACACGCAAACACACACGCACACACACACACACACATACACTCTTCACCTCTCGACTCCTACCAATTAGTCGCCTCTTACGTCAGGAAGGGCCTTCTTTCCTCGGCCGTATTCTTATCTCTGTGAGCCGAAGAGACACACACACACACATACACACACACTCACACACACAAGCACGCACACACGCACACACACACGCGCACACACACACACAATTACACTCTTCACCTCTCGACTCCTACTCATTAGTCGCCTCTTACGACAAGCATGGCCTTCTTGCCACCGCTGTTTTCTTATCTCTGCGAGCCGAAGGGACACACACATACACACACACTCACACACACACGCACGCACACATACATTCTTCACCTCTCGACTCCTACCCATTAGTCGCCCATTACGACAGGCATGGCCTTCTTGCCACCGCTGTTTTCTTATCTCTGTGAGCCGAAGGGACACACACATACACACACACTCACACACACACACACACATACACTTTTCACCTCTCGACTCCTACCCATTAGTCACCTCTTACGACAGGCATGGCCTTCTTGAAACCGCTGATTTCTTATCTCTGCGAGCCGAAGGGACACACATACACATACACACACACTCACACACACACGCACACACGCACGCACACATACACTCTTCACCTCTCGACTCCTACCCATTAGTCGCCCCTTACGACAGGCATGTCCTTCTTGCCACCGCTGTTTTCTTATCTCTGCGAGCCGAAGGGACACACACACAAACATACACACACACACACTCACACACACACACACACACACACGAACACACACGCACACACACATACACTCACACACACACACGCACACACACATATACTCTTCACCTCTCGACTCCTACCTATTAGTCGCCCCTTACAAGAGGCAGGGCCTTCTTGCCTCGGCCCTATTCTTATCTCTGCAAGCCAAACGGACACACACACATACTCACACACGCACACACAAACGCACACACGCATACACACATACACTCTTCACCTCTCGTCTCCTACCTATTAGTCGCCCCTTACAAAAGGCAGGGTCTTCTTGCCTTGGCCGTATTCTTATCTCTGCAATCCAAACGGACACACAAACATACACACACACTCACACACGCACACACACGCACACACGCACACACACACATATACACTCTTCACCTCTCGACTCCTACCTATTAGTCGCCCCTTACAAGAGGCAGGGCCTTCTTGCCTCGGCCCTATTCTTATCTCTGCAAGCCAAACGGACACACACACATACTCACACACGCACACACAAACGCACACACGCATACACACATACACTCTTCACCTCTCGTCTCCTACCTATTAGTCGCCCCTTACAAAAGGCAGGGTCTTCTTGCCTTGGCCGTATTCTTATCTCTGCAATCCAAACGGACACACAAACATACACACACACTCACACACGCACACACACGCACACACGCACACACACACATATACACTCTTCACCACTCGACTCCTACCCATAAGTCGCCTCTTACGACAGGCAGGGCCTTCTTGCCACGGCCGTGTTCTTATCTCTGCGAGCCTACTGGACACACACACACACACTCACACAAGCACACACACGCACACACGCAGACGCACAGACACACACATACACTCTTCACCTCTCGACTTCTACCCATTAGTCACCGCTTACGACAGGCAGCGCTTTTTTGGCACGGACGTGTTCTTATCTCTGCGAGCCGACCGGACACACACACACTCACACACGCACACACACACGCACACAAGCACACACACACACACATACACTCTTCACCTCTCGACTCCTACCAATTAGTCGCCACTTACGACAGGCAGGGCCTTCTTGCCTCGGCCATAAGCTTATCTCTGCAAGCCGAACGGACACACACACACTCACACACACACGCACGCACACACGCACACACACGCACACACACACACAAATACACTCTTCACCTCTCGACTCCTACCCATTAGTCGCCTCTTACGACAGGCATGGCCTTCTTGCCTCGGCCGTATTCTAATCTCTGAGAGCCGAATGGACACACACATACATACACACACACACACGCACAAACACACACACACACCCACACACGCACACACACATACACTATTCACCTCTCGACTTCTACCTATTAGTCGCCCCATACAAGAGGCAGGGCCTTCTTGCCTCGGCCGTATTCTTATCTCTGCAAGCCAAACAGACACACACACATACACACACACTTACACACGCACACACACGCACACGCCTCTTTCGACAAGCAGGGCCTTCTTGCCACGGCCGTGTTCTTATCTCTGCGAGCCGACTGGACACACACACTCACACACACAAATACACACACACACTCACACACGCACACACACGCACACACGCACACTCACACACACATACACTCTTCACCTCTCGACTCCTACCCATTAGTCGCCTCTTACGACAAGCAGCGCCTTCTTGCCAAGGCGGTGTTCTTATCTCTGCAAGCCGAACGGACACACACACACGCACACACAAACACACGCCCACAGGCATACACGCACACACTCTCCACTTCTCGACTCCTATCCATTAGTCGCCTTTTAAGACAGGCAGGGCCTTCTTGCCACAGACGTATTCCTATCCCTGCGAGCCGAACGAACACACACACACTTGCACACACACACACACATACACGCTTCACCTCTCGACTCCTACCCATTAGTCGCCTCTTACGACAGGCAGGGCTTCTTGCCACGGCCGTATTCTTATCTCTGCGAGCCGAACGGACAGACACACACACACTCACACACCCACACACGCACACACACACACACACATACACTTTTCACCTCTCGACTCCTACCCATTAGTCGTCTCTTACGACAGGCAGGGCCTTTTTGCCACGGCCGTGTTTTTACCTCTGCGAGCCATATACACACACACACACACTCACAACCACACACACACCTAAACTCTTCTAAACGACAGGCAGGGCCTTCTTGCCACGGCTGTATTCTTATCTCTGCAAGTCGAACGGACACACACACACATACACTCACACACGCACACACACACACACTCACACACAGGTACACTCTTCAACTCGCGATTCCTACCCATTAGTTGCTCCTTACAGCAGGCATGGCCTTCTTGCCACGGCCGTATTCGTACCTCTGCGAGCAGAAGAGACACGCACACACACACACATACACATACACACACACGCGCGCGCACACACACACATACACTCTTCACCTCTCGACTCCTACCCATTATTCTCCTCTTACGACAGGCAGAGCCTTCTTGCCACGGCCGTGTTCATATCTCTGCGAGCCGACCGGACACACACACACACTGACAAACACACACTCACACACACACTCACACACGCACGCACACACGCACACAAACACACACACATACACTCTTCACCTCTCGACTCCTACCCATTATTCTGCTCTTACGACAGGCAGGGCCTTCTTGCCACGGACGTATTCTTATCTCTGCGAGCCGAACGGACACACACACACACACACTCGCACACACACACACACACACATACACGCTTCACCTCTCGACTCCTACCCATTAGTCGCCTCTTACGACATTCATTGACTTTTTGCCACGGCCGTGTTCTTATCTCTGCGAGCCGAACGGACACACACACAAGCACACACACACGCACACACGCACACGCACACACTTTCCACCTCTCGACTCCTATCCATTAGTCGCCTCTTAAGACAGGCAGGGCATTCTTGCCACGGCCGTATTTTTATCTCTGCGAGCCGAGCGGACACATACATACATACACACACACTTACAAACGCACGAACACACACACACGCACACACATACACTCTTCACCTCTCGACTCCTACCCATTAGTCACCTCTTACGACAGGCATGGCATTCTTGCCACCGCTGTTTTCTTTTCTCTGCGAGCCAAAGGGACACACATACACACACACACACTCACAGACACACACACACGCACGCACACACGCACATACTAATACACTTACACACACACAATCACGCACACACGCACACACACATACACTCTTCACCTCTCGATTCCTACCTATTAGTCGCCCCTTACAAGAGGCAGGGCCTTCTTGCCTTGGCCGTATTCTTATCTCTGCAAGCCTAACGGACACACACACATACACACACACACTCACACACGCAAACACACACGCACACACACACACACATACACTCTTCACCTCTCGACTCCTACCCATTAGTCGCCTCTTACGTCAGGCAGGGCCTTCTTTCCTCGGTTGTGTTCTTATCTCTGCAAGCCGAACGGACACACACACATACTCACACACGCACACACACACGCACACACACATACACTCTTCACCCCTCGACTCCTACCTATTAGTCGCCCCTTACAAGAGGCAGGGCCTTCTTGCCTCGGCCGTATCCTTATCTCTGCAAGCCTAGCGGACACACACACATACACACACACACACACACACACACACACACACATACACTCTTCACCTCTCGATTCCTACACATTAGTCGCCCCTTACAAGAGGCAGGGCCTTCTTGCCTTGGCCGTATTCTTATCTCTGCAAGCCTAACGGACACACACACATACACACACACACACACACACATACACTTTTCACCTCTCGACTCCTACCCATTAGTCGTCTCTTACGACAGGCAGGGCCTTTTTGCCACGGCCGTGTTTTTACCTCTGCGAGCCATACACACACACACACACACACTCACAACCACACACACACCTAAACTCTTCTAAACGACAGGCAGGGCCTTCTTGCCACGGCTGTATTCTTATCTCTGCAAGTCGAACGGACACACACACATATACACCCACACACGCACACACACACACACTCACACACAGGTACTCTCTTCAACTCGCGATTCCTACCCATTAGTTGCTCCTTACAGCAGGCATGGCCTTCTTGCCACGGCCGTATTCGTACCTCTGCGAGCAGAAGAGACACGCACACACACACACACATACACATACACACACACGCGCGCGCACACACACACATACACTCTTCACCTCTCGACTCCTACCCATTATTCTCCTCTTACGACAGGCAGAGCCTTCTTGCCACGGCCGTGTTCATATCTCTGCGAGCCGACCGGACACACACACACACTGACAAACACACACTCACACACACACTCACACACGCACGCACACACGCACACAAACACACACACATACACTCTTCACCTCTCGACTCCTACCCATTATTCTGCTCTTACGACAGGCAGGGCCTTCTTGCCACGGACGTATTCTTATCTCTGCGAGCCGAACGGACACACACACACACACACTCGCACACACACACACACACACATACACGCTTCACCTCTCGACTCCTACCCATTAGTCGCCTCTTACGACATTCATTGACTTTTTGCCACGGCCGTGTTCTTATCTCTGCGAGCCGAACGGACACACACACAAGCACACACACACGCACACACGCACACGCACACACTTTCCACCTCTCGACTCCTATCCATTAGTCGCCTCTTAAGACAGGCAGGGCATTCTTGCCACGGCCGTATTTTTATCTCTGCGAGCCGAGCGGACACATACATACATACACACACACTTACAAACGCACGAACACACACACACGCACACACATACACTCTTCACCTCTCGACTCCTACCCATTAGTCACCTCTTACGACAGGCATGGCATTCTTGCCACCGCTGTTTTCTTTTCTCTGCGAGCCAAAGGGACACACATACACACACACACACTCACAGACACACAGACACGCACGCACACACGCACACACTAATACACTTACACACACACACAATCACGCACACACGCACACACACATACACTCTTCACCTCTCGATTCCTACCTATTAGTCGCCCCTTACAAGAGGCAGGGCCTTCTTGCCTTGGCCGTATTCTTATCTCTGCAAGCCTAACGGACACACACACATACACACACACACTCACACACGCAAACACACACGCACACACACACACACATACACTCTTCACCTCTCGACTCCTACCCATTAGTCGCCTCTTACGTCAGGCAGGGCCTTCTTTCCTCGGCCGTGTTCTTATCTCTGCAAGCCGAACGGACACACACACATACTCACACACGCACACACACACGCACACACACATACACTCTTCACCCCTCGACTCCTACCTATTAGTCGCCCCTTACAAGAGGCAGGGCCTTCTTGCCTCGGCCGTATTCTTATCTCTGCAAGCCTAGCGGACACACACACATACACACACACACACACACACACACACATACACTCTTCACCTCTCGATTCCTACACATTAGTCGCCCCTTACAAGAGGCAGGGCCTTCTTGCCTTGGCCGTATTCTTATCTCTGCAAGCCTAACGGACACACACACATACACACACACACTCACACACGCAAACACACACGCACACACACACACACACACACATACACTCTTCACCTTTCGACTCCTACCCAGTAGTCGCCACTTACGACAGGCAGGGCCTTCTTGCCCCGGCCGTATTCTTATCTCTGCAAGCTGAACGGACACACACAATCACACACACAAGCACGCACACACGCACACACACGCGCACACACACACACACACAATTACACTCTTCACCTCTCGACTCCTACCCATTAGTCGCCTCTTACGACAAGCATGGCCTTCTTGCCACCGCTGTTTTCTTATCTCTGCGAGACGAAGGGACACACACACACATACACACACACACTCACACACACACGCGCACAAACGCACGCACACATACATTCTTCACCTCTCGACTCCTACCCATTAGTCGCCCATTACGACAGGCATGGCCTTCTTGCCACCGCTGTTTTCTTATCTCTGCGAGCCGAAGGGACACACACATACACACACACACACTCACACACGCAAACACACACGCACACACACACACACACATACACTCTTCACCTCTCGATTCCTACACATTAGTCGCCCCTTACAAGAGGCAGGGCCTTCTTGCCTCGGCCGTATCCTTATCTCTGCAAGCCTAGCGGACACACACACATACACACACACACACACACACACACACACACACATACACTCTTCACCTCTCGATTCCTACACATTAGTCGCCCCTTACAAGAGGCAGGGCCTTCTTGCCTTGGCCGTATTCTTATCTCTGCAAGCCTAACGGACACACACACATACACACACACACACACACACATACACTTTTCACCTCTCGACTCCTACCCATTAGTCGTCTCTTACGACAGGCAGGGCCTTTTTGCCACGGCCGTGTTTTTACCTCTGCGAGCCATACACACACACACACACACACACTCACAACCACACACACACCTAAACTCTTCTAAACGACAGGCAGGGCCTTCTTGCCACGGCTGTAT
>NW_027311885.1:2815000-2952500 GCF_040954645.1 Diabrotica undecimpunctata
ACACACGCACACACACACACACACATACACTCTTCACCTCTCGACTTCTACCCATTAGTCACCGCTTACGACAGGCAGGGCCTTCTTGGCACGGACGTGTTCTTATCTCTGCGAGCCGACCGGACACACACACACTCACACACGCACACACACACGCACACACGCACACACACACACATACACTCTTCACCTCTCGACTCGTACCAATTAGTCGCCACTTACGACAGGCAGGGCCTTCTTGCCTCGGCCGTAAGCTTATCTCTGCAAGCTGAACAGACACACACACTCACACACACAAGCACGCACACACGCACACACACACGCGCACACAATCACACAATTACACTCTTCACCTCTCGACTCCTACCCATTAGTCGCCTCTTACGACAGGCAGGGCCTTCTTGCCACTGCCGTGTTCTTATCTCTGCGAGCCTACTGGACACACACACACTCACACACACAAATACACACACACACTCACACACGCACACACACGCAGACGCACACACACACACATACACTCTTCACCTCTTGACTTCTACCCATTAGTCACCGCTTACGACAGGCAGGGCTTTCTTGGCACGGACGTGTTCTTATCTCTGCAAGCCGAACGGACACACACACACTCACACACACACGCACGCACACACGCACACACACGCACACACACACACACACACCAATACACTCTTCACCTCTCGACTCCTACCCATTAGTCGCCTCTTACGACAGGCATGGCCTTCTTGCCTCGGCCGTATTCTAATCTCTGCGAGCCGAATGGACACACACATACATACACACACACTTACACACGCACAAACACACACACACACCTACACACGCACACATACATACACTATTCACCTCTCGACTCCTACCTATTAGTCGCCCCATACAAGAGGCAGGGCCTTCTTGCCTTGGCTGTATTCTTATCTCTGCAAGCCAAACAGACACACACACATACACACACACTTACACACGCACACACACGCACACGCCTCTTACGACAGGCAGGGCCCTCTTGCCACGGCCGTGTTCTTATCTCTGCGAGCCGACTGGACACACACACAAATACACACACACACTCACACACGCACACACACGCACACATGCAAACACACACATACACTCTTCACCTCTCGACTCCTACCCATTAGTCGCCTCTTACGACAGGCAGGGCCTTCTTGCCACGGCCGTGTTCTTATCTCTGCGAGACGACCGGACACACACACACACTCACACAAGCACACACACGCACACACGCAGACGCACACACACACACATACACTCTTCACCTCTCGACTTCTACCCATTAGTCACCGCTTACGACAGGCAGGGCTTTCTTGGCACGGACGTATTCTTATCTCTGCGAGCCAAAGGTATACACACACACATACACACACACACATACTCACACACACACGCACACACGCACACACACACACAATCTTCACCTCTCGACTCCTACCCATTAGTCGCCTCTCACGACAGGCATGGCCTTCTTGTCACGGCTGTATTTTTATCTCTGCGAGCAGAAGGGACATACACACATACACACACATACACACACACATTCACACACACACGCACGCACACATACACTCTTCACCTCTCGACTCCTACCCATTAGTCGCCCCTTAAGACTGGCATAGCCTTCTTGCAACGGCTGTTTTAATATCTCTGTGAGACGACCGGACACACACACACACTCACACAAGCACACACACGCACACACGCACACACACACACACATACACTCTTCACCTCTCGACTTCTACCCATTAGTCACCGCTTACGACAGGCAGGGCCTGCTTGGCACGGACGTGTTCTTATCTCTGCGAGACGACCGGACACACACACTCTCACACAAGCACACACACGCACACACGCACACACATACACATACACTCTTCACCTCTCGACTTCTACCCATTAGTCACCGCTTACGACAGGCAGGGCCTTCTTGGCACGGACGTGTTCTTATCTCTGCGAGCCGACTGGACACACACACTCACACACACAAATACACACACACACTCACACACGCACACACACGCACACACGCACACTCACACACACATACACTCTTCACCTCTCGAGTTCTACCCATTAGTCACCGCTTACGACAGGCAGGGCCTTCTTGGCACGGACGTGTTCTTATCTCTGCGAGACGACCGGACACACACACTCTCACACAAGCACACACACGCACACACGCACACACATACACATACACTCTTCACCTCTCGACTTCTACCCATTAGTCACCGCTTACGACAGGCAGGGCCTTCTTGGCACGGACGTGTTCTTATCTCTGCGAGCCGACTGGACACACACACTCACACACACAAATACACACACACACTCACACACGCACACACACGCACACACGCACACACATACACATACACTCTTCACCTCTCGACTTCTACCCATTAGTCACCGCTTACGATAGGCAGGGCCTTCTTGGCACGGACGTGTTCTTATCTCTGCGAGACGACCGGACACACACACTCTCACACAAGCACACACACGCACACACGCACACACATACACATACACTCTTCACCTCTCGACTTCTACCCATTAGTCACCGCTTACGACAGGCAGGGCCTTCTTGGCACGGACGTGTTCTTATCTCTGCGAGACGACCGGACACACATACTCTCACACAAGCACACACACGCACACACGCACACACACACACATACACTCTTCACCTCTCGACTTCTACCCATTAGTCACCGCTTACGACAGGCAGGGCCTTCTTGGCACGGACGTGTTCTTATCTCTGCGAGCCGACTGGACACACACACTCACACACACAAATACACACACACACTCACACACGCACACACACGCACACACGCACACTCACACACACATACACTCTTCTCCTCTCGACTCCTACCCATTAGTCGCCTCTTACGACAAGCAGGGCCTTCTTGCCAAGGCGGTGTTCTTATCTCTGCAAGCCGAACGGACACACACACACGCACACACAAACACACGCCCACAGGCATACACGCACACACTCTCCACCTCTCGACTCCTATCCATTAGTCGCCTTTTAAGACAGGCAGGGCCTTCTTGCCACAGACGTATTCCTATCCCTGCGAGCCGAACGGACACACACACACACTTGCACACACACACACACATACACGCTTCACCTCTCGACTCCTACCCATTAGTCGCCTCTTACGACAGGCAGGGCTTCTTGCCACGGCCGTATTCTTATCTCTGCGAGCCGAACGGACAGACACACACACATTCACACACCCACACACGCACACACACACACACACACACATACACTTTTCACCTCTCGACTCCTACCCATTAGTCGTCTCTTACGACAGGCAGGGCCTTTTTGCCACGGCCGTGTTTTTACCTCTGCGAGCCATACACACACACACACACACACACTCACAACCACACACACACCTAAACTCTTCTAAACGACAGGCAGGGCCTTCTTGCCACGGCTGTATTCTTATCTCTGCAAGTCGAACGGACACACACACACATACACTCACACACGCACACACACACACACTCACACACAGGTACACTCTTCAACTCGCGATTCCTACCCATTAGTTGCTCCTTACAGCAGGCATGGCCTTCTTGCCACGGCCGTATTCGTACCTCTGCGAGCAGAAAAGACACGCACACACACACACACACATACACATACACACACACGCGCGCGCACACACACACATACACTCTTCACCTCTCGACTCCTACCCATTATTCTCCTCTTACGACAGGCAGAGCCTTCTTGCCACGGCCGTGTTCATATCTCTGCGAGCCGACCGGACACACACACACACTGACAAACACACACTCACACACACACTCACACACGCACGCACACACGCACACAAACACACACACATACACTCTTCACCTCTCGACTCCTACCCATTATTCTGCTCTTACGACAGGCAGGGCCTTCTTGCCACGGACGTATTCTTATCTCTGCGAGCCGAACGGACACACACACACACTCGCACACACACACACACACACATACACGCTTCACCTCTCGACTCCTACCCATTAGTCGCCTCTTACGACATTCATTGACTTTTTGCCACGGCCGTGTTCTTATCTCTACGGACACACACACAAGCACACACACACGCACACACGCACACGCACACACTTTCCACCTCTCGACTCCTATCCATTAGTCGCCTCTTAAGACAGGCAGGGCATTCTTGCCACGGCCGTATTTTTATCTCTGCGAGCCGAGCGGACACACACACCCATACACACACACTCACATTCGCACAAACACACACACACGCACACACACATACACTCTTCACCTCTCGACTCCTACCCATTAGTCGCCTTTTACGAGAGGCATGTCCTTCTTGCCTCGACCGTATTCTAATCTCTGCGAGCCGAACGGACACTTACATACATACACACACACTTACAAACGCACGAACACACACACACGCACACACATACACTCTTCACCTCTCGACTCCTACCCATTAGTCACCTCTTACGACAGGCATGGCATTCTTGCCACCGCTGTTTTCTTTTCTCTGCGAGCCAAAGGGACACACATACACACACACACACTCACAGACACACACACACGCACGCACACACGCACACACTAATACACTTACACACACACAATCACGCACACACGCACACACACATACACTCTTCACCTCTCGATTCCTACCTATTAGTCGCCCCTTACAAGAGGCAGGGCCTTCTTGCCTTGGCCGTATTCTTATCTCTGCAAGCCTAACGGACACACACACATACACACACACACTCACACACGCAAACACACACGCACACACACACACACATACACTCTTCACCTCTCGACTCCTACCCATTAGTCGCCTCTTACGTCAGGCAGGGCCTTCTTTCCTCGGCCGTGTTCTTATCTCTGCAAGCCGAACGGACACACACACATACTCACACACGCACACACACACGCACACACACATACACTCTTCACCCCTCGACTCCTACCTATTAGTCGCCCCTTACAAGAGGCAGGGCCTTCTTGCCTCGGCCGTATTCTTATCTCTGCAAGCCTAGCGGACACACACACATACACACACACACACACACACATACACTCTTCACCTCTCGATTCCTACACATTAGTCGCCCCTTACAAGAGGCAGGGCCTTCTTGCCTTGGCCGTATTCTTATCTCTGCAAGCCTAACGGACACACACACATACACACACACACTCACACACGCAAACACACACGCACACACACACACACACATACACTCTTCACCTTTCGACTCCTACCCAGTAGTCGCCACTTACGACAGGCAGGGCCTTCTTGCCCCGGCCGTATTCTTATCTCTGCAAGCTGAACGGACACACACAATCACACACACAAGCACGCACACACGCACACACACACGCGCGCACACACACACACAATTACACTCTTCACCTCTCGACTCCTACCCATTAGTCGCCTCTTACGACAAGCATGGCCTTCTTGCCACCGCTGTTTTCTTATCTCTGCGAGACGAAGGGACACACACACACATACACACACACACTCACACACACACGCGCACAAACGCACGCACACATACATTCTTCACCTCTCGACTCCTACCCATTAGTCGCCCATTACGACAGGCATGGCCTTCTTGCCACCGCTGTTTTCTTATCTCTGCGAGCCGAAGGGACACACACATACACACACACTCACACACACACACGCACGCACACATACACTTTTCACCTCTCGACTCCTACCCATTAGTCGCCTCTTACGACAGGCAGAGCCTTCTTGCCACGGCCGTGTTCTTATCTCTGCGAGCCAACCGGACACACACACTCACACACACACGCGCACAAACGCACACACACATACATTCTTCACCTCTCGACTCCTACCCATTAGTCGCCCATTACGACAGGCATGGCCTTCTTGCCACCGCTGTTTTCTTATCTCTGCGAGCCGAAGGGACACACACATACACACACACTCACACACACACACGCACGCACACATACACTTTTCACCTCTCGACTCCTACCCATTAGTCACCTCTTACGACAGGCATGTCCTTCTTGCCACCGCTGTTTTCTTATCTATGCGAGCCGAAGGGACACACACACAAACATACACACACACACACTCACACACACACACACACACGAACACACACGCACACACACATACACTCACACACACACACGCACACACACATACACTCTTCACCTCTCGACTCCTACCTATTAGTCGCACCTTACAAGAGGCAGGGCCTTCTTGCCTCGGCCGTATTCTTATCTTTGCAAGCCAAACGGACACACACACATACTCACACACGCACACACAGACGCACACACGCATACACACATACACTCTTCACCTCTCGTCTCCTACCTACTAGTCGCCCCTTGCAAAAGGCAGGGTCTTCTTGCCTTGGCCGTATTCTTATCTCTGCAAGCCAAACGGACACACAAACATACACACACACTCACACACGCACACACACGCACACACGCACACACACACATATACACTCTTCACCACTCGACTCCTACCTATTAGTCGCCCCTTACAAGAGGCAGGGCCTTCTTGCCTCGGCCGTATTCTTATCTCTGCAAGCCAAACGGACACACACACATACTCACACACGCACACTCACACACACACACGCACACACACATACACTCTTCACCTCTCGACTCCTACCTATTAGTCGCCCCTTACAGGAGGCAGGGCCTTCTTGCCTCGGCCGTATTCTTATCTCTGCAAGCCAAACGGACACACAAACATACACACACACTCACACACGCACACACACGCACACACCCACTCTCACACACACATACACTCTTCACCTCTCGACTCCTACCCATTAGTCGCCTCTTACGACAAGCAGGGCCTTCTTGCCACGGCGGTGTTCTTATCTCTGCAAGCCGAACGGACACACACACACGCACACACAAACACACGCACACAGGCATACACGCACACACGCACACGCACACGCACACGCACACACTCTCCACCTCTCGACTCCTATCCATTAGTCGCCTCTTAAGACAGGCAGGGCCTTCTTGCCACAGACGTATTCCTATCTCTGCGAGCCGAACGGACACACACACACACTTGCACACACACACACACACACACACACACACACACACACATACACGCTTTACCTCTCGACTCCTACCAATTAGTCGCTCCTTACAGCAAGCATGGCCTTCTTGTCACGGATATATTCTTATCTCTGCGAGCCTAAGGTATACACACACACATACACACACACACATACTCACACACACACACGCACACACGCACACACACACACACATACACTCTTCACCTCTCGACTCCTACCTATTAGTCGCCTCTTACGATAGGCAGGGCCTTCTTGCCTCGGTCGTGCTCTTATCTCTGCAAGCCGAACTAACACACACACATACTCACACACGCACACACACGCACACACGCATACACACATACACTCTTCACCTCTCGACTCCCACTTATTAGTCGCCCCTTACAAGAGGCAGGGCCTTCTTGCCTCGGCCGTATTCTTATCTCTGCAAGCCAAACAGACACACACACATACACACACACACGCACACACACGCACACACGCACACACACACACACACATACACTCTTCACCTCTCGAATCCTACCCATTATTCTCCTCTTACGACAGGCAGGGACTTCTTGCCACGGCCGTGTTCCTATCTCTGCAAGACGAACGGACACACACACACATACTCACACACGCACACACGCACGCACGCACGCACACACACATACACTCACACACACACAAACACGCACACACGCACACACACATACATTCTTCAACTCTCGACTCCGACCTATTAGTCGCCTCTTACGACAGGCAGGGCCTTCTTGCCTTGGCCGTGTTCTTATCTCTGCAAGCCGAACGGACACACACACATACTCACACACGCACACACACACGCACACACGCACACACATACATACACTCTTCACCTCTCGACTCCTACCTATTAGCCGCCTCTTACGATAGGCAGGGCCTCATTGGCTCGGTCGTGTTCTTATTTCTGCAAGCCGAACTAACACACACACATACTCACACACGCACACACGCACGCACACACGCACACACACATACACTCACACACACAAACACGCACACACGCACACACACATCGATTCTTCACCTCTCGACTCCTACCTATTAGTCGGCTCTTACGACAGGCAGGGCCTTCTTGCCTTGGCCGTGTTCTTATCTCTGCAAGCCGAACGGACACACACACATACTCACACACGCACACACACACGCACACACGCACACACACACATACACTCTTCACCTCTCGACTCCTACTTATTAGTCGCCCATTACAAGAGGCAGGGCCTTCTTGCCTCGGCCGTATTCTTATCTCTGCAAGCCAAACAGACACACACACACATACACACACACACACACTTACACACGCACACACACGCACACGCACACGCACACACTCTCCACCTCTCGACTCCTATCCATTAGTCGCCTCTTAAGACAGGCAGGGCCTTCTTGCCACGGACGTATACCTATCTCTGCGAGCCGAACGGACACACACACACACACACTTGCACACATACACACACACACATACACGCTTCACCTCTCGACTCCTACCCATTAGTCGCTCCTTACAGCAAGCATGGCCTTCCTGCCACGGACGTATTCTTATCTCTGCGAGCCGAAGGGATACACACACACATACACACACATACACACACACATACACACACATACTCACACACGCACGCGCACACGCACACACACATACACTCACACACACACAAACACGCACACACGCACACACACATACATTCTTCACCTCTCGACTCCTACCTATTAGTCGCCTCTTACGATAGGCAGGGCCTTCTTGCCTCGGTCGTGCTCTTATCTCTGCAAGCCGAACGGACACACACACACATACACACACCCTCTCACACGCACACAGACGCACATACGCACACACATATACACTCTTCACCACTCGACTCCTACCCATTAGCCGCCTCTTAAGACAGGCAGGGCCTTCTTGCCACGGCCGTAATCCTATCTCTGCGAGCCGAGCGGACAAACACACACACTCACACACACACACACACACATACACTCTTCACCTCTCGACCCCTACCTTTTAGTCGCCTCTTACGAGAGGCAGGGCCTTCTTGCCCCGGCCGTATTCATATCTCTGCAAGCCGAACGGACACACACACTTATACACACACACTCATACACGCACAAACACACATACACGCACACACGCACACACACATACACTCTTCACCTATCGACTACTACCAATTAGTCGCTCCTTACAGCAAGCATGGCCTTTTTGCCACGGCCGTATTCTTATCTCTGCAAGCCGAACGGACACACACACATACTTACACACGCACACACACACGCACACACGCACACACACACATACACTCTTCACCTCTCGGCTCCTACTTATTACTCGCCTCTTACGACAGGCAGGGCCTTCTTGCCACGGCTGTGTTCTTATCTCTGCGAGCCGACCGCACACACACACACTCACACACTCACATACACACACACTTAAACACGCACGCACACGTACACGCACACACTCTCCACCTTTCGACTCCTATCCATTAGTCGCCTCTTACGACAGGCAGGGCCTTCTTGCTACGGACGTGTTCTTATCTCTGCGGGCCAAACGGACACACACACACACACTCGCACACACACATACACACACATACACGCTTTACCTCTCGACTCCTACCCATTAGTCGCCTCTTACGACATTCAGGGACTTCTTGCCACGGCCGTGTTCTTATCTCTGCGAGCCGAACGGACACACATACACTCACACACACACACGCACACACGCACACACACGCACCCACACACACGCACACGCACACGCACACACTCTCCATCTCTCGACTAATATCCATTAGCCGCCTCTTAAGACAGGCAGGGCCTTCTTACCACGGCCGTAATCTTATCTCTGCGAGCCGAGCGGACAAAGACACACACTCACACACACACACATACACTCTTCACCTCTCGACCCCTACCTTTTAGTCGCCTCTTACGAGAGGCAGGGCCTTCTTGCCCCGGCAGTATTCATATCTCTGCAAGCCGAACGGACACACACACTTATACACACACACTCACACACGCACAAACACACACACGCACACACGCACACACACATACACTCTTCACCTCTCGACTCCTACCTTTTAGTCGCCTCTTACGATAAGCAGGGCCTTCTTGCCGCGGTCGTGTTCTCATCTCTGCAAGCCAAACTAACACACACACATACTCACACACGCACACACACACATACACTCTTGACCTCTCGACTCCTACTTATTAGTTGACCCTTACAAGAGGCAGGGTTTTCTGGCCTCGGCCGTATTCTTATCTCTGCAAGCCAAACGGACACACACACATACACACACACTCACACACGCCCACACACGCACACACGCACACACACACACATACACTCTTCACCTCTCGACTCCTACCCATTATTCTGCTCTTACGACAGGCAGGGACTTCTTGCCACGGCCGTGTTCTTATCTCTGCAAGCCGAACGGACACACACACATACTCACACACGCACACACACACGCACACACGCACACACACACATACACTCTTCACCTCTCGACTCCTACCCATTATTCTCCTATTACGACAGGCAGGGACTTCTTGCCACGGCCGTGTTCTTATCTCTGCAAGCCGAACGGACACACACACACACGCACACACACACACGCACACGCACACACTCTCCACCGCTCGACTCCTACCCATTAGTCGTTTCTTACGACAGGCAGGGCCTTCTTGCCTCGGCCGTATTCTTATCTCTGCAAGCCAAACGGACACACACACACACACACAAACACACACACATACTCACACACGCACAAACACACGCACACACACAAAGACACATACACTCTTCACCTCTCGACTCCTATTCATTAGTCGCCTCTTATGACAGGCAGGGACTTCTTGCCACGGCCGTGTTCTTATCTCTGCAAGCCGAACGGACACACACACACACGCACACACAAACACACGCACACAGGCACAAACGCACACACGCAAACGCACACGCACACGCACACACTCTCCACCTCTCGATTCCTATCCATTAGTCGCCTCTTAAGACAGGCAGGGCCTTCTTGCCTCGGCCGTATTCTTATCTCTGCAAGCCAAACGGACACACACACATACACACACACTCACACACGCCCACACACGCACACACGCACACACACACATACACTCTTCACCTCTCGACTCCTACCCATTATTCTCCTCTTACGACAGGCAGGGACTTCTTGCCACGGCCGTGTTCTTATCTCTGCAAGCCGAACAGACACACACACATACTCACACACGCACACACACACGCACACACGCACACACACACATACACTCTTCACCTCTCGACTCCTACCCATTATTCTCCTATTACGACAGGCAGGGACTTCTTGCCACGGCCGTGTTCTTATCTGTGCAAGCCGAACGGACACACACACACACGCACACACACACACGCACACGCACACACTCTCCACCGCTCGACTCCTACCCATTAGTCGTTTCTTACGACAGGCAGGGCCTTCTTGCCTCGGCCGTATTCTTATCTCTGCAAGCCAAACGGACACACACACACACACACAAACACACACACATACTCACACACGCACAAACACACGCACACACACAAAGACACATACACTCTTCACCTCTCGACTCCTATTCATTAGTCGCCTCTTACGACAGGCAGGGACTTCTTGCCACGGCCGTGTTCTTATCTCTGCAAGCCGAACGGACACACACACACACGCACACACAAACACACGCACACAGGCACAAACGCACACACGCAAACGCACACGCACACGCACACACTCTCCACCTCTCGATTCCTATCCATTAGTCGCCTCTTAAGACAGGCAGGGCCTTCTTGCCACGGACGTATTTTTATCTCTGCGAGCCGAACGGACACACACACACACGCACAGACAAACACACGCACACAGGCACACACGCACACACGCACACGTACACGCACACGCACACACTCTCCACCTCTCGACTCCTATCCATTAGTCGCCTCTTAAGACAGGCAGGGCCTTCTTGCCTCGGCCGTATTCTTATCTCTGCAAGCCAAACGGACACACACACATACACACACACACACACTCACACACACAAGCACGCACACACGCACACACACGCACACACACAAATACACTTTTCACCCCTCGACTCCTACCCATTAGTCGCCTCTTACGACAGGCATGGCCTTCTTGCCTCGGCCGTATTCTTATCTCTGCGAACCGAATGGACACACACATACATACACACATACATTTACACACGCACAAACACACACACACCCACACACGCACACACACATACACATACACTATTCACCTCTCGACTCCTACCTATTAGTCGCCCCTTACAAGAGGCAGGGCCTTCTTGCCTCGGCCGTATTCTAATCTTTGCGAACCGAATGGACACACACATACATACAAACACATATTTACACACGCACAAACACACACACACCCACACACGCACACACACATACACATACACTCTTAACCTCTCGACTCCTACCCATTAGTCGCCTCTTACGACATTCAGGGACTTCTTGCCACGGACGTATTCTTATCTCTGCAAGCCGAACGGACACACACACATACTCACACACGCACACACACACGCACACACGTACACACACATACACTCTTCACCTCTCGACTCCTACCCATTAGTCGCCTCTTACGACAGGCAGGGCCTTCTTGCCACGGCCGTGTTCTCATTTCAGCGAGCCGACCGGACACACACACACGCACACACAAACACACGCACACAGGCACAAACGCACACACGCAATCGCACACGCACACGCACACACTCTCCACCTCTCGACTCCTATCCATTAGTCGTCTCTTAAGACAGGCAGGGCCTTCTTGCAACGAACGCATTCTTATCTCTGCGAGCCGAACGGACACACACACACACTCACACACAAACACACACACGCAAGCACAAATACACTATTCACCTCTCGACTTCTACCCATTATTCTCCTCTTACGACAGGCCTTCTTGCCACGGCCGTGTTCTTATCTCTGCAAGCCGAACGGACACACACACACACGCACACACAAACACACGCACACAGGCACACACGCACACACGCACACGCACACCCACATGCACACACTCTCCACCTCTCGATTCCTATCCATTAGTCGCCTCTTAAGACAGGCAGGGCCTTCTTGCCACGGACGTATTCTTATCTCTGCGAGCCGAACGGACACACACACACACGCACAGACAAACACACGCACACAGGCACACACACACACACGCGCGCACACACACATACACTCTTCACCTCTCGACTCCTATCCATTAGTCGCCTCTTAAGACAGGCAGGGTCTTCTTGCCTCGGCCGTATTCTTATCTCTGCAAGCCAAACGGACACACACACACATACACACAGACACATACACTCTTCACCTCTCGACTCCTACCCATTAGTCACCTCTTACGACAGGCATGGCCTTCTTGAAACCGCTGATTTCTTATCTCTGCGAGCCAAAGGGACACACATACACATACACACACACACACGCACACACGCACGCACACATACACTCTTCACCTCTCGACTCCTACCTATTAGTCGCCCCTTACAAGAGGCAGGGCCTTCTTGCCTCGGCCGTATTCTTATCTCTGCAAGCCAAACGGACACACACACACATACTCACACACGCACACACACACACGCACACACGCATACACACATACACTCTTCACCTCTCGTCTCCTACCTATTAGTCGCCCCTTACAAAAGGCAGGGTCTTCTTGCCTTGGCCGTATTCTTATATCTGCAATCCAAACGGACACACAAACATACACACACACTCACACACGCACACACACGCACACACGCACACACACACATATACACTCTTCAGCACTCGACTCCTACCCATTAGTCGCCTCTGACGACAGGCAGGGCCTTCTGGCCACGGCCGTGTTCTTATCTCTGCGAGCCTACTGGACACACACACACTCACACACACAAATACACACACACACTCACACACCACACACACGCACACACGCACACACACACATACACTCTTCACGTCTCGACTCCTACCTATTACTCGCCCCTTACGACAGGCAGGGCCTTCTTGCCTCGGCTGTATTCTTATCTCTGCAGGCCGAACGGACACACATACATACACACACACTCACACACGCACACACACACACACCCTCACACACACACACACACACGCACACACACACACATACACTCTTCACCTTTCGACTCCTACCCATTAGTCGCCTCCTACGACAGATAGGGCCTTCTTGCCACGGCCGTATTCTTATCTCTGCGAGCCGAACGGACACACACACACACACACTCACACACGCACAGACGCACACACACACATACACTCTTCACCTCTCGACTCCTACCCATTAGTCGTCTCTTAAGACAGGCAGGGCCTTTTTGCCACGGCCGTGTTTTTATCTCTGCGAGCCATACAGACACACACACACACTTACACACACACACACACCTAAACTCTTCACCTCTCGACTCTTACCTATTACTCGCCCCTTACGACAGGCAGGGCCTTCTTGCCTCGGCTGTATTCTTACCTATGCAGGCCGAACGGACACACATACATACACACACACTCACACACGCACACACACATGCACACACACACACATACACTCTTCACCTCTCGACGCCTACCCATTAGTCGTCTCTTACGACAGGCAGGGCCTTTTTGCCACAGCCGTGTTCTTATCTTTGCGAGCCATACAGACACACATACACATTCACACACACACACACCTACACTCTTCACCTCTCGACTCCTACCTATTACTCGCACCTTACGACAGGCAGGGCCTTCTTGCCTCGGCTGTATTCTTACCTATGCAGGCCGAACGGACACACATACATACACACACACTCACACACGCACACACACACACACTCACACACACACGCACACACAGACACACACATACACTCTTCACCTCTCGACTCCTACCCATTAGTCGCCTCTTACGACAGGCAGGGCTTCTTGCCACGGCCGTATTCTTATCTCTGCGAGCCGAACGGACACACACACACACACACTCACACACGCACAGACGCACACACACACATACACTCTTCACCTCTCGACTCCTACCCATTAGTCGTCTCTTAAGACAGGCAGGGCCTTTTTGCCACGGCCGTGTTTTTATCTCTGCGAGCCATACAGACACACACACACACTTACACACACACACACACCTAAACTCTTCACCTCTCGACTCTTACCTATTACTCGCCCCTTACGACAGGCAGGGCCTTCTTGCCTCGGCTGTATTCTTACCTATGCAGGCCGAACGGACACACATACATACACACACACTCACACACGCACACACACATGCACACACACACACATACACTCTTCACCTCTCGACGCCTACCCATTAGTCGTCTCTTACGACAGGCAGGGCCTTTTTGCCACAGCCGTGTTCTTATCTTTGCGAGCCATACAGACACACATACACATTCACACACACACACACCTACACTCTTCACCTCTCGACTCCTACCTATTACTCGCACCTTACGACAGGCAGGGCCTTCTTGCCTCGGCTGTATTCTTACCTATGCAGGCCGAACGGACACACATACATACACACACACTCACACACGCACACACACACACTCACACACACACGCACACACAGACACACACATACACTCTTCACCTCTCGACTCCTACCCATTAGTCGCCTCTTACGACAGGCAGGGCTTCTTGCCACGGCCGTATTCTTATCTCTGCGAGCCAACGGACACACACACACACTCACACACGCACACACACACACACACATACACTCTTCACCTCTCGACGCCTACCCATTAGTCGTCTCTTACGACAGGCAGGGCCTTTTTGCCACGGCCGTGTTTTTACCTCTGCGAGCCATACAGACACACACACACACACACTCACAACCACACACACACACTCACAACCACACACACACACACCTAAACTCTTCTAAACGACAGGCAGGGCCTTCTTGCCACGGCTGTATTCTTATCTCTGCAAGCCGAACGGACACACACACACATACACTCACACACTCACACACAGGTACACTTTTCAACTCGCGATTTCTACCCATTAGTTGCTCCTTACAGCAGGCATGGCCTTCTTGCCACGGCCGTATTCGTACCTCTGCGAGCAGAAGAGACACGCACACACACACACACACACACATACACATACACACACACACACACGCGCGCACACACACACATACACTCTTCACCTCTCGACTCCTACCCATTATTCTCCTCTTACGACAGGCAGAGCCTTTTTGCCACGGCCGTGTTCATATCTCTGCGAGCCGACCGGACACACACACACTGACACACACACACTCACACACACACTCACACACGCACGCACACACGCACACAAACACACACACATACACTCTTCACCTCTCGACTCCTACCCATTAGTCGCCTTTTACGACAGGCATGTCCTTCTTGCCTCGACCGTATTCTAATCTCTGCGAGCCGAACGGACACTTACATACATACACACACACTTACAAACGCACAAACACACACACACGCACACACACATACACTCTTCACCTCTCGACTCCTACCCATTAATCACCTCTTACGACAGGCATGGCATTCTTGCCACCGCTGTTTTCTTTTCTCTGCGAGCCGAAGGGACACACATACACACACACACACTCACAGACACACACACGCACGCACACACGCACACACACATACACTCACACACACACACACGCACACACGCACACACACATACACTCTTCACCTCTCGACTCCTACCCATTAGCTGCTAATTACAACAAGCATGGCCTTCTTGTCACGGCCGTATTCTTATCTCTGCAAGCCGAACGGACACACATACATATACACACACACTCACATACGCACAAACACACACACACGCACACACACATACACTCTTCACCTCTCGACTCCTACCCATTAGTCACCTCTTAGGACAGGCAAGGCATTCTTGCCACCGCTGTTTTCTTTTCTCTGCGAGCCGAAGGGACACACATACACACACACACTCACAGACACACACACACGCACGCACACACGCACACACACATACACTCACACACACACACGCACACACGCACACACACATACACTCTTCACCTCTCGATTCCTACCTATTAGTCGCCCCTTACAAGAGGCAGGGCCTTCTTGCCTTGGCCGTATTCTTATCTCTGCAAGCCTAACGGACACACACACATACACACACACACACACTCACACACGCAAACACACACGCACACACATACACACACACATACACTCTTCACCTCTCGACTCCTACCCATTAGTCGCCTCTTACGTCAGGCAGGGCCTTCTTTCCTCGGCCGTGTTCTTATCTCTGCAAGCCGAACGGACACACACACATACTCACACACGCACACACACACGCACACACACATACACTCTTCACCCCTCGACTCCTACCTATTAGTCGCCCCTTACAAGAGGCAGGGCCTTCTTGCCTCGGCCGTATTCTTATCTCTGCAAGCCTAACTGACACACACATACACACACACACACTCACACACGCAAACACACACGCACACACACACACACATACACTCTTCACCTCTCGACTCCTACCAATTAGTCGCCTCTTACGTCAGGAAGGGCCTTCTTTCCTCGGCCGTATTCTTATCTCTGTGAGCCGAAGAGACACACACACACACATACACACACACTCACACACACAAGCACGCACACACGCACACACACACGCGCACACACACACACAATTACACTCTTCACCTCTCGACTCCTACTCATTAGTCGCCTCTTACGACAAGCATGGCCTTCTTGCCACCGCTGTTTTCTTATCTCTGCGAGCCGAAGGGACACACACATACACACACACTCACACACACACGCACGCACACATACATTCTTCACCTCTCGACTCCTACCCATTAGTCGCCCATTACGACAGGCATGGCCTTCTTGCCACCGCTGTTTTCTTATCTCTGTGAGCCGAAGGGACACACACATACACACACACTCACACACACACACACACATACACTTTTCACCTCTCGACTCCTACCCATTAGTCACCTCTTACGACAGGCATGGCCTTCTTGAAACCGCTGATTTCTTATCTCTGCGAGCCGAAGGGACACACATACACATACACACACACTCACACACACACGCACACACGCACGCACACATACACTCTTCACCTCTCGACTCCTACCCATTAGTCGCCCCTTACGACAGGCATGTCCTTCTTGCCACCGCTGTTTTCTTATCTCTGCGAGCCGAAGGGACACACACACAAACATACACACACACACACTCACACACACACACACACACACACACACGAACACACACGCACACACACATACACTCACACACACACACGCACACACACATACACTCTTCACCTCTCGACTCCTACCTATTAGTCGCCCCTTACAAGAGGCAGGGCCTTCTTGCCTCGGCCCTATTCTTATCTCTGCAAGCCAAACGGACACACACACATACTCACACACGCACACACAAACGCACACACGCATACACACATACACTCTTCACCTCTCGTCTCCTACCTATTAGTCGCCCCTTACAAAAGGCAGGGTCTTCTTGCCTTGGCCGTATTCTTATCTCTGCAATCCAAACGGACACACAAACATACACACACACTCACACACGCACACACACGCACACACGCACACACACACATATACACTCTTCACCTCTCGACTCCTACCTATTAGTCGCCCCTTACAAGAGGCAGGGCCTTCTTGCCTCGGCCCTATTCTTATCTCTGCAAGCCAAACGGACACACACACATACTCACACACGCACACACAAACGCACACACGCATACACACATACACTCTTCACCTCTCGTCTCCTACCTATTAGTCGCCCCTTACAAAAGGCAGGGTCTTCTTGCCTTGGCCGTATTCTTATCTCTGCAATCCAAACGGACACACAAACATACACACACACTCACACACGCACACACACGCACACACGCACACACACACACATATACACTCTTCACCACTCGACTCCTACCCATAAGTCGCCTCTTACGACAGGCAGGGCCTTCTTGCCACGGCCGTGTTCTTATCTCTGCGAGCCTACTGGACACACACACACACTCACACAAGCACACACACGCACACACGCAGACGCACAGACACACACATACACTCTTCACCTCTCGACTTCTACCCATTAGTCACCGCTTACGACAGGCAGCGCTTTTTTGGCACGGACGTGTTCTTATCTCTGCGAGCCGACCGGACACACACACACTCACACACGCACACACACACGCACACAAGCACACACACACACACATACACTCCTCACCTCTCGACTCCTACCAATTAGTCGCCACTTACGACAGGCAGGGCCTTCTTGCCTCGGCCATAAGCTTATCTCTGCAAGCCGAACGGACACACACACACTCACACACACACGCACGCACACACGCACACACACGCACACACACACACAAATACACTCTTCACCTCTCGACTCCTACCCATTAGTCGCCTCTTACGACAGGCATGGCCTTCTTGCCTCGGCCGTATTCTAATCTCTGAGAGCCGAATGGACACACACATACATACACACACACACACGCACAAACACACACACACACCCACACACGCACACACACATACACTATTCACCTCTCGACTTCTACCTATTAGTCGCCCCATACAAGAGGCAGGGCCTTCTTGCCTCGGCCGTATTCTTATCTCTGCAAGCCAAACAGACACACACACATACACACACACTTACACACGCACACACACGCACACGCCTCTTTCGACAAGCAGGGCCTTCTTGCCACGGCCGTGTTCTTATCTCTGCGAGCCGACTGGACACACACACTCACACACACAAATACACACACACACTCACACACGCACACACACGCACACACGCACACTCACACACACATACACTCTTCACCTCTCGACTCCTACCCATTAGTCGCCTCTTACGACAAGCAGGGCCTTCTTGCCACGGCGGTGTTCTTATCTCTGCAAGCCGAATGGACACACACACACACGCACACACAAACACACGCTCACAGGCATACACGCACACACGCACACGCACACGCACACACTCCAAACCTCTCGACTCCTATCCATTAGTCGCCTCTTAAGACAGGCAGGGCCTTCTTGCCACAGACGTATTTCTATCTCTGCGAGCCGAACGGACACACACACACACTTGCACACACACACACACACACACACACACACACATACACGCTTCACATCTCGACTCCTACCAATTAGTCGCTCCTTACAGCAAGCATGGCCTTCTTGCCACGGACGTATTCTTATCTCTGCGAGCCAAAGGTATACACACACACATATACACACACATACTCACACACACACGCACACACGCACACACACACACACAATCTTCACCTCTCGACTCCTACCCATTAGTCGCCTCTTACGACAGGCATGGCCTTCTTGTCACGGCTGTATTTTTATCTCTGCGAGCAGAAGGGACACACACACATACACACACATACACACACACACATTCACACACACACGCACGCACACATACACTCTTCACTTCTCGACTCCTACCCATTAGTCGCTCCTTAAGACTGGCAAGGCCTTCTTGCCACGGCTGTTTTCTTATCTCTGCGAGACGACCGGACACACACACACTCACACAAGCACACACACGCACACACGCACACACACACACACACATACACTCTTCACCTCTCGACTTCTACCCATTAGTCACCGCTTACGACAGGCAGGGCCTTCTTGGCACGGACGTGTTCTTATCTCTGCGAGCCGACCGGACACACACACTCACACACGCACACACACACGCACACACGCACACACACACACATACACTCTTCACCTCTCGACTCCTACCAATTAGTCGCCACTTACGACAGGCAGGGCCTTCTTGCCTCGGCCGTAAGCTTATCTCTGCAAGCTGAACGGACACACACACTCACACACACAAGCACGCACACACGCACACACACACGCGCACACAATCACACAATTACACTCTTCACCTCTCGACTCCTACCCATTAGTCGCCTCTTACGACAGGCAGGGCCTTCTTGCCACTGCCGTGTTCTTATCTCTGCGAGCCTACTGGACACACACACACTCACACACACAAATACACACACACACTCACACACGCACACACACGCAGACGCACACACACACACATACACTCTTCACCTCTCGACTTCTACCCATTAGTCACCGCTTACGACAGGCAGGGCTTTCTTGGCACGGACGTGTTCTTATCTCTGCAAGCCGAACGGACACACACACACTCACACACACACGCACGCACACACGCACACACACGCACACACACATACACCAATACACTCTTCACCTCTCGACTCCTACCCATTAGTCGCCTCTTACGACAGGCATGGCCTTCTTGCCTCGGCCGTATTCTAATCTCTGCGAGCCGAATGGACACACACATACATACACACACACTTACACACGCACAAACACACACACACACCTACACACGCACACATACATACACTATTCACCTCTCGACTCCTACCTATTAGTCGCCCCATACAAGAGGCAGGGCCTTCTTGCCTTGGCTGTATTCTTATCTCTGCAAGCCAAACAGACACACACACATACACACACACTTACACACGCACACGCCTCTTACGACAGGCAGGGCCCTCTTGCCACGGCCGTGTTCTAATCTCTGCGAGCCGACTGGACACACACACTCACACACACAAATACACACACACACTCACACACGCACACACACGCACACATGCAAACACACACATACACTCTTCACCTCTCGACTCCTACCCATTAGTCGCCTCTTACGACAAGCAGGGCCTTCTTGCCACGGCGGTGTTCTTATCTCTGCAAGCCGAATGGACACACACACACACGCACACACAAACACACGCTCACAGGCATACACGCACACACGCACACGCACACGCACACACTCCAAACCTCTCGACTCCTATCCATTAGTCGCCTCTTAAGACAGGCAGGGCCTTCTTGCCACAGACGTATTTCTATCTCTGCGAGCCGAACGGACACACACACACACTTGCACACACACACACACACACACACACACACACACACACATACACGCTTCACATCTCGACTCCTACCAATTAGTCGCTCCTTACAGCAAGCATGGCCTTCTTGCCACGGACGTATTCTTATCTCTGCGAGCCAAAGGTATACACACACACATATACACACACATACTCACACACACACGCACACACGCACACACACACACACAATCTTCACCTCTCGACTCCTACCCATTAGTCGCCTCTTACGACAGGCATGGCCTTCTTGTCACGGCTGTATTTTTATCTCTGCGAGCAGAAGGGACACACACACATACACACACATACACACACACACATTCACACACACACGCACGCACACATACACTCTTCACTTCTCGACTCCTACCCATTAGTCGCTCCTTAAGACTGGCAAGGCCTTCTTGCCACGGCTGTTTTCTTATCTCTGCGAGACGACCGGACACACACACACTCACACAAGCACACACACGCACACACGCACACACACACACACACACATACACTCTTCACCTCTCGACTTCTACCCATTAGTCACCGCTTACGACAGGCAGGGCCTTCTTGGCACGGACGTGTTCTTATCTCTGCGAGCCGACCGGACACACACACTCACACACGCACACACACACGCACACACGCACACACACACACATACACTCTTCACCTCTCGACTCCTACCAATTAGTCGCCACTTACGACAGGCAGGGCCTTCTTGCCTCGGCCGTAAGCTTATCTCTGCAAGCTGAACGGACACACACACTCACACACACAAGCACGCACACACGCACACACACACGCGCACACAATCACACAATTACACTCTTCACCTCTCGACTCCTACCCATTAGTCGCCTCTTACGACAGGCAGGGCCTTCTTGCCACTGCCGTGTTCTTATCTCTGCGAGCCTACTGGACACACACACACTCACACACACAAATACACACACACACTCACACACGCACACACACGCAGACGCACACACACACACATACACTCTTCACCTCTCGACTTCTACCCATTAGTCACCGCTTACGACAGGCAGGGCTTTCTTGGCACGGACGTGTTCTTATCTCTGCAAGCCGAACGGACACACACACACTCACACACACACGCACGCACACACGCACACACACGCACACACACATACACCAATACACTCTTCACCTCTCGACTCCTACCCATTAGTCGCCTCTTACGACAGGCATGGCCTTCTTGCCTCGGCCGTATTCTAATCTCTGCGAGCCGAATGGACACACACATACATACACACACACTTACACACGCACAAACACACACACACACCTACACACGCACACATACATACACTATTCACCTCTCGACTCCTACCTATTAGTCGCCCCATACAAGAGGCAGGGCCTTCTTGCCTTGGCTGTATTCTTATCTCTGCAAGCCAAACAGACACACACACATACACACACACTTACACACGCACACGCCTCTTACGACAGGCAGGGCCCTCTTGCCACGGCCGTGTTCTAATCTCTGCGAGCCGACTGGACACACACACTCACACACACAAATACACACACACACTCACACACGCACACACACGCACACATGCAAACACACACATACACTCTTCACCTCTCGACTCCTACCCATTAGTCGCCTCTTACGACAGGCAGGGCCTTCTTGCCATGGCCGTGTTCTTATCTCTGCGAGACGACCGGACACACACACACACTCACACAAGCACACACACGCACACACGCAGACGCACACACACACACACATACACTCTTCACCTCTCGTCTTCTACCCATTAGTCACCGCTTACGACAGGCAGGGCTTTCTTGGCACGGACGTGTTCTTATCTCTGCAAGCCGAACGGACACACACACACGCACACACAAACACACGCTCACAGGCATACACGCACACACGCACACACACACGCACACACACACACACACATACACGCTTCACCTCTCGACTCCTACCAATTAGTCGCTCCTTACAGCAAGCATGGCCTTCTTGCCACGGACGTATTCTTATCTCTGCGAGCCAAAGGTATACACACACACATACACACACACATACTCACACACACACGCACACACGCACACACACACACAATCTTCACCTCTCGACTCCTACCCATTAGTGGCCTCTCACGACAGGCATGGCCTTCTTGTCACGGCTGTATTTTTATCTCTGCAAGCAGAAGGGACATACACACATACACACACATACACACACACATTCACACACACACGCACGCACACATACACTCTTCACCTCTCGACTCCTACCCATTAGTCGCCCCTTAAGACTGGCATAGCCTTCTTGCCACGGCTGTTTTAATATCTCTGTGAGACGACCGGACACACACACACACTCACACAAGCACACACACGCACACACGCACACACACACACACATACACTCTTCACCTCTCGACTTCTACCCATTAGTCACCGCTTACGACAGGCAGGGCCTTCTTGGCACGGACGTGTTCTTATCTCTGCGAGACGACCGGACACACACACTCTCACACAAGCACACACACGCACACACGCACACACATACACATACACTCTTCACCTCTCGACTTCTACCCATTAGTCACCGCTTACGACAGGCAGGGCCTTCTTGGCACGGACGTGTTCTTATCTCTGCGAGCCGACTGGACACACACACTCACACACACAAATACACACACACACTCACACACGCACACACACGCACACACGCACACTCACACACACATACACTCTTCACCTCTCGAGTTCTACCCATTAGTCACCGCTTACGACAGGCAGGGCCTTCTTGGCACGGACGTGTTCTTATCTCTGCGAGACGACCGGACACACACACTCTCACACAAGCACACACACGCACACACGCACACACATACACATACACTCTTCACCTCTCGACTTCTACCCATTAGTCACCGCTTACGACAGGCAGGGCCTTCTTGGCACGGACGTGTTCTTATCTCTGCGAGCCGACTGGACACACACACTCACACACACAAATACACACACACACTCACACACGCACACACACGCACACACGCACACACATACACATACACTCTTCACCTCTCGACTTCTACCCATTAGTCACCGCTTACGATAGGCAGGGCCTTCTTGGCACGGACGTGTTCTTATCTCTGCGAGACGACCGGACACACACACTCTCACACAAGCACACACACGCACACACGCACACACATACACATACACTCTTCACCTCTCGACTTCTACCCATTAGTCACCGCTTACGACAGGCAGGGCCTTCTTGGCACGGACGTGTTCTTATCTCTGCGAGACGACCGGACACACACACTCTCACACAAGCACACACACGCACACACGCACACACACACACATACACTCTTCACCTCTCGACTTCTACCCATTAGTCACCGCTTACGACAGGCAGGGCCTTCTTGGCACGGACGTGTTCTTATCTCTGCGAGCCGACTGGACACACACACTCACACACACAAATACACACACACACTCACACACGCACACACACGCACACACGCACACTCACACACACATACACTCTTCACCTCTCGACTCCTACCCATTAGTCGCCTCTTACGACAAGCAGGGCCTTCTTGCCAAGGCGGTGTTCTTATCTCTGCAAGCCGAACGGACACACACACACGCACACACAAACACACGCCCACAGGCATACACGCACACACTCTCCACTTCTCGACTCCTATCCATTAGTCGCCTTTTAAGACAGGCAGGGCCTTCTTGCCACAGACGTATTCCTATCCCTGCGAGCCGAACGAACACACACACACTTGCACACACACACACACATACACGCTTCACCTCTCGACTCCTACCCATTAGTCGCCTCTTACGACAGGCAGGGCTTCTTGCCACGGCCGTATTCTTATCTCTGCGAGCCGAACGGACAGACACACACACACTCACACACCCACACACGCACACACACACACACACACACATACACTTTTCACCTCTCGACTCCTACCCATTAGTCGTCTCTTACGACAGGCAGGGCCTTTTTGCCACGGCCGTGTTTTTACCTCTGCGAGCCATATACACACACACACACACTCACAACCACACACACACCTAAACTCTTCTAAACGACAGGCAGGGCCTTCTTGCCACGGCTGTATTCTTATCTCTGCAAGTCGAACGGACACACACACACATACACTCACACACGCACACACACACACACTCACACACAGGTACACTCTTCAACTCGCGATTCCTACCCATTAGTTGCTCCTTACAGCAGGCATGGCCTTCTTGCCACGGCCGTATTCGTACCTCTGCGAGCAGAAGAGACACGCACACACACACACATACACATACACACACACGCGCGCGCACACACACACATACACTCTTCACCTCTCGACTCCTACCCATTTTTCTCCTCTTACGACAGGCAGAGCCTTCTTGCCACGGCCGTGTTCATATCTCTGCGAGCCGACCGGACACACACACACACACTGACAAACACACACTCACACACACACTCACACACGCACGCACACACGCACACAAACACACACACATACACTCTTCACCTCTCGACTCCTACCCATTATTCTGCTCTTACGACAGGCAGGGCCTTCTTGCCACGGACGTATTCTTATCTCTGCGAGCCGAACGGACACACACACACACACTCGCACACACACACACACACACATACACGCTTCACCTCTCGACTCCTACCCATTAGTCGCCTCTTACGACATTCATTGACTTTTTGCCACGGCCGTGTTCTTATCTCTGCGAGCCGAACGGACACACACACAAGCACACACACACGCACACACGCACACGCACACACTTTCCACCTCTCGACTCCTATCCATTAGTCGCCTCTTAAGACAGGCAGGGCATTCTTGCCACGGCCGTATTTTTATCTCTGCGAGCCGAGCGGACACATACATACATACACACACACTTACAAACGCACGAACACACACACACGCACACACATACACTCTTCACCTCTCGACTCCTACCAATTAGTCACCTCTTACGACAGGCATGGCATTCTTGCCACCGCTGTTTTCTTTTCTCTGCGAGCCAAAGGGACACACATACACACACACACACTCACAGACACACACACACGCACGCACACACGCACACACTAATACACTTACACACACACACAATCACGCACACACGCACACACACATACACTCTTCACCTCTCGATTCCTACCTATTAGTCGCCCCTTACAAGAGGCAGGGCCTTCTTGCCTTGGCCGTATTCTTATCTCTGCAAGCCTAACGGACACACACACATACACACACACACTCACACACGCAAACACACACGCACACACACACACATACACTCTTCACCTCTCGACTCCTACCCATTAGTCGCCTCTTACGTCAGGCAGGGCCTTCTTTCCTCGGTTGTGTTCTTATCTCTGCAAGCCGAACGGACACACACACATACTCACACACGCACACGAACACGCACACACACATACACTCTTCACCCCTCGACTCCTACCTATTAGTCGCCCCTTACAAGAGGCAGGGCCTTCTTGCCTCGGCCGTATCCTTATCTCTGCAAGCCTAGCGGACACACACACATACACACACACACACACACACACACATACACTCTTCACCTCTCGATTCCTACACATTAGTCGCCCCTTACAAGAGGCAGGGCCTTCTTGCCTTGGCCGTATTCTTATCTCTGCAAGCCTAACGGACACACACACATACACACACACACACACACACACATACACTTTTCACCTCTCGACTCCTACCCATTAGTCGTCTCTTACGACAGGCAGGGCCTTTTTGCCACGGCCGTGTTTTTACCTCTGCGAGCCATACACACACACACACACACACACTCACAACCACACACACACCTAAACTCTTCTAAACGACAGGCAGGGCCTTCTTGCCACGGCTGTATTCTTATCTCTGCAAGTCGAACGGACACACACACATATACACTCACACACGCACACACACACACACTCACACACAGGTACTCTCTTCAACTCGCGATTCCTACCCATTAGTTGCTCCTTACAGCAGGCATGGCCTTCTTGCCACGGCCGTATTCGTACCTCTGCGAGCAGAAGAGACACGCACACACACACACACATACACATACACACACACGCGCGCGCACACACACACATACACTCTTCACCTCTCGACTCCTACCCATTATTCTCCTCTTACGACAGGCAGAGCCTTCTTGCCACGGCCGTGTTCATATCTCTGCGAGCCGACCGGACACACACACACACTGACAAACACACACTCACACACACACTCACACACGCACGCACACACGCACACAAACACACACACATACACTCTTCACCTCTCGACTCCTACCCATTATTCTGCTCTTACGACAGGCAGGGCCTTCTTGCCACGGACGTATTCTTATCTCTGCGAGCCGAACGGACACACACACACACACTCGCACACACACACACACACACACACATACACGCTTCACCTCTCGACTCCTACCCATTAGTCGCCTCTTACGACATTCATTGACTTTTTGCCACGGCCGTGTTCTTATCTCTGCGAGCCGAACGGACACACACACAAGCACACACACACGCACACACGCACACGCACACACTTTCCACCTCTCGACTCCTATCCATTAGTCGCCTCTTAAGACAGGCAGGGCATTCTTGCCACGGCCGTATTTTTATCTCTGCGAGCCGAGCGGACACATACATACATACACACACACTTACAAACGCACGAACACACACACACGCACACACATACACTCTTCACCTCTCGACTCCTACCCATTAGTCACCTCTTACGACAGGCATGGCATTCTTGCCACCGCTGTTTTCTTTTCTCTGCGAGCCAAAGGGACACACATACACACACACACACTCACAGACACACACACACGCACGCACACACGCACACACTAATACACTTACACACACACACAATCACGCACACACGCACACACACATACACTCTTCACCTCTCGATTCCTACCTATTAGTCGCCCCTTACAAGAGGCAGAGCCTTCTTGCCTTGGCCGTATTCTTATCTCTGCAAGCCTAACGGACACACACACATACACACACACACTCACACACGCAAACACACACGCACACACACACACACATACACTCTTCACCTCTCGACTCCTACCCATTAGTCGCCTTTTACGTCAGGCAGGGCCTTCTTTCCTCGGCCGTGTTCTTATCTCTGCAAGCCGAACGGACACACACACATACTCACACACGCACACACACACGCACACACACATACACTCTTCACCCCTCGACTCCTACCTATTAGTCGCCCCTTACAAGAGGCAGGGCCTTCTTGCCTCGGCCGTATTCTTATCTCTGCAAGCCTAGCGGACACACACACATACACACACACACACACACACACACACACATACACTCTTCACCTCTCGATTCCTACACATTAGTCGCCCCTTACAAGAGGCAGGGCCTTCTTGCCTTGGCCGTATTCTTATCTCTGCAAGCCTAACGGACACACACACATACACACACACACTCACGCACGCAAACACACACGCACACACACACACACACATACACTCTTCACCTTTCGACTCCTACCCAGTAGTCGCCACTTACGACAGGCAGGGCCTTCTTGCCCCGGCCGTATTCTTATCTCTGCAAGCTGAACGGACACACACAATCACACACACAAGCACGCACACACGCACAGACACACGCGCACACACACACACACACAATTACACTCTTCACCTCTCGACTCCTACCCATTAGTCGCCTCTTACGACAAGCATGGCCTTCTTGCCACCGCTGTTTTCTTATCTCTGCGAGACGAAGGGACACACACACACATACACACACACACTCACACACACACGCGCACAAACGCACGCACACATACATTCTTCACCTCTCGACTCCTACCCATTAGTCGCCCATTACGACAGGCATGGCCTTCTTGCCACCGCTGTTTTCTTATCTCTGCGAGCCGAAGGGACACACACATACACACACACTCACACACACACACGCACGCACACATACACTTTTCACCTCTCGACTCCTACCCATTAGTCGCCTCTTACGACAGGCAGGGCCTTCTTGCCACGGCCGTGTTCTTATCTCTGCGAGCCAACCGGACACACACACTCACACACACACGCGCACAAACGCACGCACACATACATTCTTCACCTCTCGACTCCTACCCATTAGTCGCCCATTACGACAGGCATGGCCTTCTTGCCACCGCTGTTTTCTTATCTCTGCGAGCCGAAGGGACACACACATACACACACACTCACACACACACACGCACGCACACATACACTTTTCACCTCTCGACTCCTACCCATTAGTCACCTCTTACGACAGGCATGTCCTTCTTGCCACCGCTGTTTTCTTATCTATGCGAGCCGAAGGGACACACACACAAACATACACACACACACACTCACACACACACACACACGAACACACACGCACACACACATACACTCACACACACACACGCACACACACATACACTCTTCACCTCTCGACTCCTACCTATTAGTCGCCCCTTACAAGAGGCAGGGCCTTCTTGCCTCGGCCGTATTCTTATCTCTGCAAGCCAAACGGACACACACACATACTCACACACGCACACACAGACGCACACACGCATACACACATACACTCTTCACCTCTCGTCTCCTACCTATTAGTCGCCCCTTGCAAAAGGCAGGGTCTTCTTGCCTTGGCCGTATTCTTATCTCTGCAAGCCAAACGGACACACAAACATACACACACACTCACACACGCACACACACGCACACACACACATATACACTCTTCACCACTCGACTCCTACCTATTAGTCGCCCCTTACAAGAGGCAGGGCCTTCTTGCCTCGGCCGTATTCTTATCTCTGCAAGCCAAACGGACACACACACATACTCACACACGCACACTCACACACACACACGCACACACACATACACTCTTCACCTCTCGACTCCTACCTATTAGTCGCCCCTTACAAGAGGCAGGGCCTTCTTGCCTCGGCCGTATTCTTATCTCTGCAAGCCAAACGGACACACAAACATACACACACACTCACACACGCACACACACGGACACACGCACACACACACATATACACTCTTCACCACTCGACTCCTACCCATTAGTCGCCTCTTAGGACAGGCAGGGCCTTCTTGCCACGGCCGTGTTCTTATCTCTGCGAGCCTACTGGACACACACACACTCACACACACAGATACACACACACACTCACACACCACACACACGCACGCACGCACACACACACATACACTCTTCACCTCTCGACTCCTACCCATTAGTTGCCTCTTTCGACAGGCAGGGCCTTTTTTGCCACGGCCGTGTTCTTATCTTTGCGAGACGACCGGACACACACACACACACTTACACAAGCACACACACGCACACACGCACACACGCACACACACACATACACTCTTCACCTCTCGACTCCTACCTATTACTCGCCCCTTACGACAGGCAGGGCCTTCTTGCCTCGGCTGTATTCTTATCTCTGCAGGCCGAACGGACACACATACATACACACACACTCACACACGCACACACACACACACTCACACACACTCACACACGCACACACACACACATACACTCTTCACCTTTCGACTCCTACCCATTAGTCGCCTCCTACGACAGGCAGGGCCTTCTTGCCACGGCCGTATTCTTATCTCTGCGAGTCGAACGGACACACACACACACTCACACACGCACACACGCACACACACACACATACACTCTTCACCTCTCGACTCTTACCTATTACTCGCCCCTTACGACAGGCAGGGCCTTCTTGCCTCGGCTGTGTTCTTATCTCTGCAAGCCGAACGGACACACATACATACACACACTCACACACGCACACACACATGCACACAGAGACACACACATAAACTCTTCACCTCTCTACTCCTACCCATTAGTCGCCTCTTTCGACAGGCAGGGCCTTTTTGCCACGGCCGTGTTCTTATCTTTGCGAGTCATACAGACACACATACACACTCACACACACACACCTACACTCTTCACCTCTCGACTCCTACCTATTACTCGCACCTTACGACAGGCAGGGCCTTCTTGCCTCGGCTGTATTCTTATCTCTGCAGGCCGAACGGACATACATACATACACACACACTCACACACGCACACACACACACACTCACACACACACGCACACACACACACACACACACATACACTCTTCACCTCTCGACTCCTACCCATTAGTCGCCTCTTACGACAGGCAGGGCTTTTTTGCCACGGCCGTGTTTTTACCTCTGCGAGCCATACAGACACACACACACACACACACACTCACAACCACACACACACACCTAAACTCTTCTAAACGACAGGCAGGGCTTCTTGCCACGGCCGTATTCTTATCTCTGCGAGCCGAACGGACACACACACACACACTCACACACGCACACACGCACACATACACACACATACACTCTTCACCTCTCGACTCCTACCCATTAGTCGTCTCTTACGACAGGCAGGGCCTTTTTGCCACGGCCGTGTTTTTACCTCTGCGAGCCATACAGACACACACACACACACTCACACACGCACACACGCACACATACACACACATACACTCTTTACCTCTCGACTCCTACCCATTAGTCGTCTCTTACGACAGGCAGGGCCTTTTTGCCACGGCCGTGTTTTTACCTCTGCGAGCCATACAGACACACACACACACACACTCACAACCACACACACACACCTAAACTCTTCTAAACGACAGGCAGGGCTTCTTGCCACGGCCGTATTCTTATCTCTGCGAGCCGAACGGACACACACACACACACTCACACACGCACACACGCACACACACACACATACACTCTTCACCTCTCGACTCCTACCCATTAGTCGTCTCTTACGACAGGCAGGGCCTTTTTGCCACGGCCGTGTTTTTACCTCTGCGAGCCATACAGACACACACACATACACTTACAACCACACACACACACACACCTAAACTCTTCTAAACGACAGGCAGGGCCTTCTTGCCACGGCTGTATTCTTATCTCTGCAAGCCGAACGGACACACACACATACACTCACACACGCACACACACACACACTCACACACAGGTACACTTTTCAACTCGCGACTCCTACCCATTAGTTGCTCCTTACAGCAAGCATGGCCTTCTTGCCACGGCCGTATTCGTACCTCTGCGAGCAGAAGAGACACGCACACACACACACATACACACACACATACACTCTTCACCTCTTGACTCCTACCCATTATTCTGCTCTTACGACAGGCAGGGCCTTCTTGCCACGGACGTATTCTTATCTCTGCGAGCCGAACAGACACACACACACACACTCGCACACACACACACACATACACGCTCCACCTCTAGACTCCTACCCATTGGTCGCCTCTTGCGACATTCAGGGACTTTTTGCCACTGCCGTGTTCTTCTCTGCGAGCCGAACGGACACACACACACTCACACACACACGCACACACACACGCACACACGCACACGCACAATCTTTCCACCGCTCGACTCCTATCCATTAGTCGCCTCTTAAGACAGGCAGGGCCTTCTTGCCACGGCCGTATTTTTATCTCTGCGAGCCGAGCGGAAACACACACAGTCTCACACACACACATACACTATTTACCTCTCGACTCCTCCCTTTTGGTCGCCTCTTACGAGAGGCAGGGCCTTCTTGCTCCGGCGGTATTCTTATCTCTGCAAGCCGAACGGATACACACACTCACACACACACGCACGCACACACACACACGCACACACACATACACTCTTCACCTCTCGACTCCTACCCATTAGTCACCTCTTACGACAGGCATGGCATTCTTGCCACCGCTGTTTTCTTTTCTCTGCGAGCCGAAGGGACACACATACACACACACACTCTCACAGACACACACACGCTCGCACACACGCACACACACATACACTCACACACACACACACACACGCACACACGCACACACACATACACTCTTCACCTCTCGATTCCTACACATTAGTCGCCCCTTACAAGAGGCAGGGCCTTCTTGCCTTAGCCGTATTCTTATCTCTGCAAGCCTAACGGACACACACACATACACACACACTCACACACGCAAACACACACGCACACACACACACATACACTCTTCACCTCTCGACTTCTACCCATTAGCCGCTAACTACAACAAGCATGGCCTTCTTGTCACGGCCGTATTCTTATCTCTGCAAGCCGAACGGACACACACACCCATACACACACACTTACATACGCACAAACACACACACACGCACACACATATACACTCTTCACCTCTCGACTCCTACCCATTAGTCACCTCTTACGACAGGCATGGCATTCTTGCCACCGCTGTTTTCTTTTCTCTGCGAGCCGAAGGGACACACATACACACACACACACACACACACTCAGAGACACACACACACGCACGCACACACGCACACACACATACACTCACACACACACACACACACACACACACACGCACACACACATACACTCTTCACCTCTCGATTCCTACCTATTAGTCGCCCCTTACAAGAGGCAGAGCCTTCTTGCCCTGGCCGTATTCTTATCTCTGCTAGCCTAACGGACACACACACATACACACACACACTCACACACGCAAACACACACGCACACACACACACACACATACACTCTTCACCTCTCGACTCCTACCCATTAGTCTCCTCTTACGTCAGGTAGGGCCTTCTTTCCTCGGCCGTGGTCTTATCTCTGCAAGCCGAACGGACACACACACATACTCACACACGCACACACACACGCACACACACATACACCCTTCACCCCTCGACTCCTACCTATTAGTCGCCCCTTACAAGAGGCAGGGCCTTCTTGCCTCGGCCGTATTCTTATCTCTGCAAGCCTAACGGACACACACACATACACACACACACACTCACACACGCAAACACACACGCACACACACACACACACATACACTCTTCACCTCTCGATTCCTACACATTAGTCGCCCCTTACAAGAGGCAGGGCCTTCTTGCCTTGGCCGTATTCTTATCTCTGCAAGCCTAACGGACACACACACATACACACACACACTCACACACGCAAACACACACGCACACACACACACACACATACACTCTTCACCTTTCGACTCCTATCCAGTAGTCGCCACTTACGACAGGCAGGGCCTTCTTGCCCCGCCCGTATTCTTATCTCTGCAAGCTGAACGGACACACACAATCACACACACAAGCACGCACACACGCACACACACACACAATTACACTCTTCACCTCTCGACTCCTACCCATTAGTCGCCTCTTACGACAAGCATGGCCTTCTTGCCACCGCTGTTTTCTTATCTCTGCGAGACGAAGAGACACACACACAAATACACACACACACTCACACACACACGCGCACAAACGCACGCACACATACATTCTTCACCTCTCGACTCCTACCCATTAGTCGCCCATTACGACAGGCATGGCCTTCTTGCCACCGCTGTTTTATTATCTCTGCGAGCCGAAGGGACACACACATACACACACACTCACACACACACGCACGCACACATATACTTTTCACCTGTCGACTCCTACCCATTAGTCGCCTCTTACGACAGGCAGGGCCTTTTTGCCACGGCCGTGTTCTTATCTCTGCGAGCCAACCGGACACACACACTCACACACACACATACACACACACACTCACACACGCACGCACACACGCACACACTTACACACGCATACACACACACACACATACACTTTTCACCTCTCGACTCCTACCCATTAGTCACCTCTTACGACAGGCATGGCCTTCTTGAAACCGCTGATTTCTTATCTCTGCGAGCCGAAGGGACACACATACACATACACACACACTCACACACACACGCACACACGCACGCACACATACACTCTTCACTTCTCTAATCCTACCCATTAGTCGCCCCTTACGACAGGCATGTCCTTTTTGCCACCGCTGTTTTCTTATCTCTGCGAGCCGAAGGGACACACACACAAACATACACACACACACTCACACACACACACACACGAACACACACGCACACACACATACACTCACACACACACACGCACACACACATACACTCTTCACCTCTCGACTCCTACCTATTAGTCGCCCCTTACAAGAGGCAGGGCCTTCTTTCCTCGGCCGTATTCTTATCTCTGCAAGCCAAACGGACACACACACATACTCACACACGCACACACAAACGCACACACGCATACACACATACACTCTTCACCTCTCGTCTCCTACCTATTAGTCGCCCCTTACAAAAGGCAGGGTCTTCTTGCCTTGGCCGTATTCTTATCTCTGCAATCCAAACGGACACACAAACATACACACACACTCACACGCACACACACGCACACACGCACACACACACACACATACACTCTTCACCTCTCGACTCCTACCCATTAGTCGCCTCTTTCGACAGGCAGGGCCTTTTTTGCCACCGCCGTGTTCTTATCTCTGCGAGACGACCGGACACACACACACACACTCACACAAGCACACACACGCACACACGCACACACACACATACACTCTTCACCTCTCGACTCCTACCTATTACTCGCCCCTTACGACAGGCAGGGCCTTCTTGCCTCGGCTGTATTCTTATCTCTGCAGGCCGAACGGACACACATACATACACACACACTCACACACGCACACACACACACACTCACACACACACACACACGCACACACACACACACACATACACTCTTCACCTTTCGACTCCTACCCATTAGTCGCCTCTTACGACAGGCAGGGCCTTCTTGCCACGGCCGTATTCTTATCTCTGCGAGCCGAACGGACACACACACACACTCACACACGCACACACGCACACACACATACACTCTTCACCTCTCGACTCCTACCCATTAGTCGTCTCTTACGACAGGCAGGGCCTTCTTGCCACGGCCGTATTCTTATCTCTGCGAGCCGAACGGACACACACACACACTCACACACGCACACACGCACACACACACATACACTCTTCACCTCTCGACTCCTACCCATTAGTCGTCTCTTACGACAGGCAGGGCCTTCTTGCCACGGCCGTATTCTTATCTCTGCGAGCCGAACGGACACACACACACACTCACACACGCACACACGCACACACACACATACACTCTTCACCTCTCCACTCCTACCCATTAGTCGCCTCTTTCGACAGGCAGGGCCTTTTTGCCACGGCCGTGTTCTTATCTTTGCGAGCCATACAGACACACATACACACTCACACACACACACCTACACCATTCACCTCTCGACTCCTACCTATTACTCGCACCTTACGACAGGCAGGGCCTTCTTGCCTCGGCTGTATTCTTATCTCTGCAGGCCGAACGGACACACATACATACACACACACTCACACACGCACACACACACACACTCACACACACACGCACACACACACACATACACTCTTCACCTCTCGACTCCTACCCATTAGTCGCCTCTTACGACAGGCAGGGCTTTTTTACCACGGCCGTGTTTTTACCTCTGCGAGCCATACAGACACACACACACACTCACACACGCACACACACACACACGTACACTCTTCACCTTTCGACTCCTACCCATTAGTCGCCTCTTACGACACGCAGGGCCTTCTTGCCACGGCCGTATTCTTATCTCTGCGACTCGAACGGACACACACACACACACACTCACACACGCACACACGCACACACACACATACACTCTTCACCTCTCGACTCCTACCCATTAGTCGCCTCTTACGTCAGGCAGGGCATTCTTTCCTCGGCCGTGTTCTTATCTCTGCAAGCCGAACGGACACACACACATACTCACACACGCACACACACACATACACTCTTCACCCCTCGACTCCTACCTATTAGTCGCCCCTTACAAGAGGCAGGGCCTTCTTGCCTCGGCCGTATTCTTATCTCTGCAAGCCTAACGGACACACACACATACACACACATACTCACACACGCAAACACACACGCACACACACACACACACACATACACTCTTCACCTCTCGACTCCTACCCATTAGTCGCCTCTTACGTCAGGCAGGGCCTTCTTTCCTCGGCCGTAGTCTTATCTCTGTGAGCCGAAGAGACACACACACACACATACACACACACTCACACACGCACACACACACACATACACTCTTCACCTCTCGACTCCTACCCAGTAGTCGCCACTAACGACAGGCAGGGCCTTCTTGCCCCTGCTGTATTCTTATCTCTGCAAGCTGAACGGACACACACACTCACACACACAAGCACGCACACACGCACACACACACGCGCACACACACACACAATTACACTCTTCACCTCTCGACTTCTACCCATTAGTCGCCTCTTACGACAAGCATGGCCTTCTTGCCACCGCTGTTTTCTTATCTCTGCGAGACGAAGGGACACACACACATACACACACACACTCACACACACACGCGCACAAACGCACGCACACATTCTTCACCTCTCGACTCCTACCCATTAGTCGCCCATTACGACAGGCATGGCCTTCTTGCCACCGCTGTTTTCTTATCTCTTCGAGCCGAAGGGACACACACATACACACACACATACACACACACACACACACGCACGCACACACGCACACACTTACACACGCATACACACACACACATACACTTTTCAGCTCTCGACTCCTACCCATTAGTCACCTCTTACGACAGGCATGGCCTTCTTGAAACCGCCGATTTCTTATCTCTGCGAGCCGAAGGGACACACATACACATACACACACACTCACACACACACGCGCACACGCACGCACACATACACTCTTCACCTCTCGACTCCTAACCATTAGTCGCCCCTTACGACAGGCATGTCCTTCTTGCCACCGCTGTTTTCTTATCTCTGCGAGCCGAAGGGACACACACACAAACATACACACACACACACTCACACACACACACACACACGCACACGCACACGCACACGCACACGCACACACTCTCCACCTCTCGACTCCTATCCATTAGTCGCCTCTTACGACAGGCATGGCCTTCTTGCCACCGCTTTTTTCTTATCTCTGCGAGCGAAGGGACACACACACACACACATACACACACACACTCACACACACACACACGCACACACGCACGCATACACGCACACACACATACACTCACACACACACAAACACGCACACACGCACACACACATACATTCTTCACCTCTCTAATCCTACCTATTAGTCGCCCCTTACAAGAGGAAAGGCCTTCTTGCCTCGGCCGTATTCTTATCTCTGCAAGCCAAACAGACACACACACATATTCACACACGCACACACACACGCACACACGCACACACACACATACACTCTTCACCTCTCGACTCCTACCTATTAGTCGCCTCTTACGATAGGCAGGGCCTGCTTGCCTCGGTCGTGTTCTTATTTCTGCAAGCCGAACTAACACACACACATACTCACACACGCACACACACGCACACACGCACACACACACTTACACTCTCCAGCTCTCGACTCCTACTTATTAGTCGCCCATTACAAGAGGCAGGGCCTTCTTGCCTTGGCCGTATTCTTATCTCTGCAAGCCAAACAGACACACACACATACACAAACACTTACACACGCACACGCACGCACACGCACACGCACACACTCTTCACCTCTCGACTCCTATTCATTAGTCGCCTCTTAAGACAGGCAGGGCCTTCTTGCCACGGACGATTACCTATCTCTGCAAACCGAACGGACACACACACACACACACTTGCACACATACACACATACACACACATACACGCTTCACCTCTCGACTCCTACCCATTAGTCGCTCCTTACAGCAAGCATGGCCTTCTTGCCACGGACGTAGGCTTATCTCTGCGAGCCGAAGGGATACACACACAAATACACACACACACTCACACACGCACACACACGCACACACGCACACTCACACACACATACACTCTTCACCTTTCGACTCCTACCCATTAGTCGCCTCTCACGACAGGCAGGGCCTTCTTGCCACGGCCGTGTTCTTATCTCTGCGAGCCGACTGGACACACACACACTCACACACACAAATACACACACACACTTACACACGCACACACCCGCACACTCACACACACATACACTCTTCACCTCTCGACTCCTACCCATTAGCCGCCTCTTACAACAGGCAGGGCCTTCTTGCCACGGCCGTGTTCTTATCTCTGCGAGCCGACCGGACACACACACACTCACACACGCACACACACAAACACACGCACTTACACACATACAATCTTCACCTCTCGACTCCTACGCATTAGTCGCCGCTTACGACAGGCAGGGCCTTCTTGCCTCGGCCGTATTCTTATCTCTGCAAGCCGAACGGACACACGCACACTCACACACACACGCACGCACACACGCACACACACGCACACACGCACACACATACACTCTTCACCTCTCGACTCCTACCAATTAGTCGCCACTTACGACAGGCAGGGCCTTCTTGCCTCGGCCGTATTCTTATCTCTGCAAGCCGAACGGACACACACACACTCACACACACACGCACGCTCACACGCACACACACGCACACACGCACACACACACATACACTCTTCACCTCTCGACTCCTACCTATTAATCGCCTCTTACGATAGGCAGGGCTTTCTTGCCTCGGTCGTGCTCTTATCTCTGCAAGCCGAACTAACACACACACATACTCACACACGCACACACACGCACACACACGCACACACGCATACACACATACACTCTTCACCTCTCGACTCCTACTTATTAGTCGCCCTTTACAAGAGGCAGGGCCTTCTTGCCTTGGCCGTATTCTTATCTCTGCAAGCCAAACAGACACACACACATACACACACACACGCACACACACGCACACACGCACACACACACACATACACCCTTCACCTCTCGACTCCTACCTATTAGTCGCCTCTTAACGACAGGCAGTGCCTTCTTGCCACGGCCGTGTTCTCATCTCTGCGAGCCGACCGGACACACACACACACTGACACTCACACACATACCTATTACTCGACTCTCACGACAGGCAGGGCCTTCTTGCCTTGGCTGTGTTCTTATCTCTGCAAGACGAACGGACACACACACATACTCACACACGCACACACGCACACACACATACACTCACACACACACAAACACGCACACACGCACACACACATACATTCTTCACCTCTCGACTCCTACCTATTAGTCGCCTCTTACGACAGGCAGGGCCTTCTTGCCTTGGCCGTGTTCTTATCTCTGCAAGCCGAACGGACACACACACATACTCACACACGCACACACACACGCACACACGCACACACACACATACACTCTTCACCTCTCGACTCCTAATTATTAGTCGCCCATTACAAGAGGCAGGGCCTTCTTGCCTCGGCCGTAATCTTATCTCTGCAAGCCAAACAGAAACACACACATACACACACACTTACACATGCACACACACGCACACGCACACGCACACACTCTCCACCTCTCGACTCCTATCCATTAGTCGCCTCTTAAGACAGGCAGGGCCTTCTTGCCACGTACGTATACCTATCTCTGCGAGCCGAACGGACACACACACACACACACTTGCACACATACACACACACATGCACGCTTTACCTCTAGACTCCTACCCATTAGTCGCTCCTTACAGCAAGCATGGCCTTCCTGCCACGGACGTATTCTTATCTCTGCGAGCCGAAGGGATACACACACACACATACATACACACATACACACACACATACTCACACACGCACGCACACACGAACACACACATACACTCACACACACACAAACACACACACACGCACACACACATACACTCTTCACCTCTCGACTCCTACCTATTAGCCGCCTCTTACGATAGGCAGGGCCTTCTTGCCTCGGTCGTGTTCTTATTTCTGCAAGCCGAACTAACACACACACATACTCACACACGTACACACGCACGCACACACGCACACACACATACACTCAAACACACAAACACGCACATACGCACACACATATACACTCTTCACCACTCGACCCCTACCCATTAGTCGCCTCTTACGACAGGCAGGGCCTTCTTGCCACGGCCGTGTTCTTATCTCTGCGGGCCGACTGGACACACACACTCACACACACAAATACACACACACACTCACACACGCACACACACGCACACACGCACACTCATACACACATACACTCTTCACCTCTCGACTCCTACCCATTAGTCGCCTCTTACGACAGGCAGGGCCTTCTTGCCACGGCCGTGTTCTTATCTCTGCGAGCCGACTGGACACACACACACTCACACACACAAATACACACACACACTCACACACGCACACACCCGCACACTCACACACACACACACATACACTCTTCACCTCTCGACTCCTACCCATTAGCCGCCTCTTACGACAGGCAGGGCCTTCTTGCCACGGCCGTGTTCTTATCTCTGCGAGCCGACCGGACACACACACACTCACACACGCACACACACAAACACACGCACTTACACACATACACTCTTCACCTCTCGACTCCTACGCATTAGTCGCCGCTTACGACAGGCAGGGCCTTTTTGCCTCGGACGTATTCTTATCTCTGCAAGCCGAACAGACACACACACACTCACACACACACGCACGCACACACGCACACACACGCACACACGCACACACACACATACACTCTTCACCTCTCGACTCCTACCAATTAGTCGCCACTTACGACAGGCAGGGCCTTCTTGCCTCGGCCGTATTCTTATCTCTGCAAGTCGAACGGACACACACACACTCACACACACACGCACGCACACACGCACACACATGCACACACGCACACACACACATACACTCTTCACCTCTCGACTCCTACCAATTAGTTGCCACTTACGACAGGCAGGGCCTTCTTGCTTCGGCCGTATTCTTATCTCTGCAAGCCGAACGGACACATACACACTCACACACACACGCACGCACACACGCACACACACGCACACACACACACAAATACACTCTTCACCTCTCGACTCCTACCCATTAGTCGCCTCTTACGACAGGCAGGGCCTTCTTGCCACGGCCGTGTTCTTATCTCTGCGAGCCGACCGGACACACACACACTCACACACGCACACACACAAACACACGCACTTACACACATACACTCTTCACCACTCGACTCCTACGCATTAGTCGCCGCTTACGACAGGCAGGGCCTTCTTGGCACGGACGTGTCCTTATCACTGCGAGCCGACCGGACACACACACTCACACACGCACACATACACGCACACACGCACACACACACATACATTCTTCACCTCTCGACTCCTACCAATTAGTCGCCACTTACGATAGGCAGGGCCTTCTTGCCTCGGCCGTATTCTTATCTCTGCAAGCCGAACGGACACACACACACTCACACACACACGCACGCACACACGCACACAAACGCACACACGCACACACACACACACATACACTCTTCACCTCTCGACTCCTACCAATTAGTCGCCACTTACGACAGGCAGTGCCTTTTTGCCTCGGCCGTATTCTTATCTCTGCAAGCCAAACGGACACACACACACTTACACACACACGCACGCTCACACGCACACACACACACACACACGCACACACACATACACTCTTCACCTCTCGACTCCTACCTATTAGTCGCCTCTTATTATAGGCAGGGCTTTCTTGCCTCGGTCGTGCTCTTATCTCTGCAAGCCGAACTAACACACACACATACTCACACACGCACACACACGCACACACGCATACACACATACACTCTTCACCTCTCGACTCCTACTTATTAGTCGCCCCTTACAAGAGGCAAGGCCTTCTTGCCTCGGCCGTATTCTTATCTCTGCAAGACAAACAGACACACACACATACACACACACACGCACACACACGCACACACGCACACACACACACATACACTCTTCACCTCTCGACTCCTACCCATTAGTCGCCTCTTAACGACAGGCAGTGCCTTCTTGCCACGGCCGTGTTCTCATCTCTGCGAGCCGACCGGACACACACACACACTGACACACACACATACACACACACACTCACACACGCACGCACACACGCACACACACAAATACACTCTTCACCTCTCGACTCCTACCCATTATTCTCCTCTTACGACAGGCAGGGACTTCTTGCAACAGCCGTGTTCTTATCTCTGCAAGCCAAACGGACACACACACACACGCACACACACACACACGCACACGCACACGCACACGCACACGCACACACTCTCCACCTCTCGACTCCTATCCATTAGTCGCCTCTTACGACAGGCATGGCCTTCTTGCCACCGCTTTTTTCTTATCTCTGTGAGCGAAGGGACACACACACACACACACACATACACACACACTCACACACACACACGCACACACGCACGCATACACGCACACACACATACACTCACACACACACAAACACGCACACACGCACACACACATACATCCTTCACCTCTCTAATCCTACCTATTAGTCGCCCCTTACAAGAGGAAAGGCCTTCTTGCCTCGGCCGTATTCTTATCTCTGCGAGCCAAACAGACACACACACATACACACAAACGCACACACACGCACACACGCACACACACACACATACATTCTTCACCTCTCGACTCCTACCTATTAGTCGCCTCTTACGACAGGCAGGGCCTTCTTGCCTTGGCCGTGTTCTTATCTCTGCAAGCCAAACGGACACACACACATACTCACACACGCACACACACACGCACACACGCACACACACACATACACTCTTCACCTCTCGACTCCTACCTATTAGTCGCCTCTTACGATAGGCAGGGCCTGCTTGCCTCGGTCGTGTTCTTATTTCTGCAAGACGAACTAACACACACACATACTCACACACGCACACAGACGCACACACGCACACACACATACACTCTCCACCTCTCGACTCCTACTTATTAGTCGCCCATTACAAGAGGCAGGGCCTTCTTGCCTTGGCCGTATTCTTATCTCTGCAAGCCAAACAGACACACACACATACACAAACACTTACACACGCACACGCACGCACACGCACACGCACACACTCTTCACCTCTCGACTCCTATTCATTAGTCGCCTCTTAAGACAGGCAGGGCCTTCTTGCCACGGACGATTACCTATCTCTGCAAACCGAACGGACACACACACACACACACACACTTGCACACATACACACATACACACACATACACGCTTCACCTCTCGACTCCTACCCATTAGTCGCTCCTTACAGCAAGCATGGCCTTCTTGCCACGGACGTATGCTTATCTCTGCGAGCCGAAGGGATACACACACATACACACACACATACACACACATACTCACACACACACGCACACACGCACACACACACATATACTCTTCACCTCTTGACTCCTACCTATTGGTCGGCTCTTACGATAGGCAGGGCCTTCTTGCCTTGGTCGTGCTCTTATCTATGCAAGCCGAATGGACACACACACATATACACACACACTCTCACACGCACACACACGCACATACGCACACACATATACACTCTTCACCACTCGACTCCTACCCTCTAGTCGCCTCTTACGACAGGCAGCGCCTTCTTGCCACGGCCGTGTTCTTATCTCTGCGAGCCGACAGGACACACACACTCACACACACAAATACACACACACACTCACACACGCACACACACGCACACACGCACACTCACACACGCACACTCACACACAAATACACTCTTCACCTCTCGACTCCTACCCATTAGTCGCCTCTTACGACAGGCAGGGCCTTCTTGCCACGGCCGTGTTCTTATCTCTGCGAGCCGACTGGACACACACACACTCACACACACAAATACACACACACACTCACACACGCACACACACGCACACTCACACACACATACACTCTTCACCTCTCGACTCCTACCCATTAGTCGCCTCTTACGACAGGCAGGGCCTTCTTGCCACGGCCGTGTTCTTATCTCTGAGAGCCGACCGGACACAAACACACACTCACACACGCACACACACGCTCAAACGCACTTACACATATACACTCTTCACCTCTCGACTCCTACGCATTAGTCGCCGCTTACGACAGGCAGGGACTTCTTGGCACAGACGTGTCCTTATCACTGCGAGCCGACTGGACACACACACTCACACACGCACACACACACGCACACACGCACACACACACATACACTCTTCACCTCTCGACTCCTACCAATTAGTCGCCACTTACGACAAGCAGGGCATTCTTGCCTCGGCCGTATTCTTATCTCTGCAAGCCGAACGGACACATACACACTCACACACACAAGCACGCACACACGCACACACACGCACACACACAAAAACACTTTTCACCTCTCGCCTCCTACCCATTAGTTGCCTCTTACGACAGGCATGGCCTTCTTGCCTCGGCCGTATTCTAATCTCTGCGAGCCGAATGGACACACACATACATACACACACACACTTACACACGCACAAACACACACACACACCCACACACGCACACACACACACATACACTCTTCACCTCTCGACTCCTACCAATTAGTCGCAACTTACGACAGGCAGGGCCTTCTTGCCTCGGCCGTATTCTTATCTCTGCAAGCCGAACGGACACATACACACTCACACACACAAGCACGCACACACGCACACACACGCACACACACAAAAACACTTTTCACCTCTCGACTCCTACCAATTAGTCGCCACTTACGACAGGCAGGGCCTTCTTGCCTCGGCCGTATTCTTATCACTGCAAGCCGAACGGACACATACGCACTCACACACACACGCACGCACACACGCACACACACAAATACACTCTTCACCTCTCGACTCCTACCCATTAGTCGCCTCTTACGACAGGCAGGGACTTCTTGCCACGGCCGTGTTCTTATCTCTGCAAGCCAAACGGACACACACACACACACACATACACACACATAGTCACACACGCACAAACACACGCACACACACAAAGACACATACACTCTTCACCTCTCGACTCCTATTCATTAGTCGCCTCTTACGACAGGCAGGGACTTCTTGCCACGGCCGTGTTCTTATCTCTGCGAGCCGAACGGACACACACACACTCACACACACACACGCACACACGCACACACGTACGCACACACGCACACACACACATACACTCTTCACCTCTCGACTCCTACCCATTATTCCCCTCTTACGACAGGCATGGGCTTTTTGCCACGGCCGTGTTCTTATCTCTGCAAGCCGAACGGACACACACACACACGCACACACACACACGCACACGCTCACGCACACGCACACGCACACACTCTCCACCTCTCGACTAATATCCATTAGTCGCCTCTTAAGACAGGCAGGGCCTTCTTGCCTCGGCCGTATTCTTATCTCTGCAAGCCAAACGGACACACACACACATACACACACATAGTCACACACGCACAAACACACGCACACACACAAAGACGCATACACTCTTCACCTCTCGACTCCTATTCATTAGTCGCCTCTTACGACAGGCAGGGACTTCTTGCCACGGCCGTGTTCTTATCTCTGCGAGCCGAACGGACACACACACACTCACACACACACACGCACACACGCACACACGTACGCACACACGAACACACACACATACACTCTTCACCTCTCGACTCCTACCCATTATTCCCCTCTTACGACAGGCATGGGCTTTTTGCCACGGCCGTGTTCTTATCTCTGCAAGCCGAACGGACACACACACACACACACGCACACACACACGCACACGCACACGCACACGCACACGCACACGCACACGCACACACTCTTCACCTCTCGACTCCTACCCATTATTCTCCTCTTACGACAGGCAGGTACTTCTTGCCACGGCCGTGTTCTTATCTCTGCAAGCCGAACGCACACACACATACACACACACACTCACACACACACACGCACACACGCACACACACATACACTCACACACACACACAAACACGCACATACGCACACACACATACATTCTTCACCTCTCGACTCCTACCTATTAGTCGTCTCTCACGACAGGCAGGGCCTTCTTGCCTCGGCCGTGTTCTTATCTCTGCATGCCGAACGGACACACACACATACTCACACACGCACACACACACGCACACACGCACCCACACACATACACCCTTCACCTCTCGACTCCTACCCATTATTCCCCTCTTACGACAGGCAGGGACTTCTTGCCACGGCCGTGTTCTTATCTCTGCAAGCCGAACGGACACACACACACACGCACACACAAACACACGCACACAGGCACACACGCACACACGCACACGTACACGCACACGCACACACTCTCCACCTCTCGACTAATATCCATTAGTCGCCTCTTAAGACAGGCAGGGCCTTCTTGCCTCGGCCGTATTCTTATCTCTGCAAGCCAAACGGACACACACACACACACATACACACACATAGTCACACACGCACACACGCACACACACACACATACACTCTTCACCTCTCGACTCCTACCTATTAGTCGCCTCTTACGATAGGCAGGGCCTTCTTGCCTCGGTCGTGCTCTTATCTCTGCAAGCCGAACTAACACACACACATACTCACACACGCACACACACGCACACACGCATACACACATACACTCTTCACCTCTCGACTCCCACTTATTAGTCGCCCCTTACAAGAGGCAGGGCCTTCTTGCCTCGGCCGTATTCTTATCTCTGCAAGCCAAACAGACACACACACATACACACACACACGCACACACACGCACACACGCACACACGCACACACACACACATACACTCTTCACCTCTCGACTCCTACCCATTATTCTCCTCTTACGACAGGCAGGGACTTCTTGCCACGGCCGTGTTCTTATCTCTGCAAGACAAACGGACACACACACACATACTCACACACGCACACACGCACGCACACACGCACACACACATACACTCACACACACACAAACACGCACACACGCACACACACATACATTCTTCAACTCTCGACTCCGACCTATTAGTCGCCTCTTACGACAGGCAGGGCCTTCTTGCCTTGGCCGTGTTCTTATCTCTGCAAGCCGAACGGACACACACACATACTCACACACGCACACACACACGCACACACGCACACACATACATACACTCTTCACCTCTCGACTCCTACCTATTAGCCGCCTCTTACGATAGGCAGGGCCTCCTTGGCTCGGTCGTGTTCTTATTTCTGCAAGCCGAACTAACACACACACATACTCACACACGCACACACGCACGCACACACGCACACACACATACACTCACACACACAAACACGCACACACGCACACACACATAGATTCTTCACCTCTCGACTCCTACCTATTAGTCGGCTCTTACGACAGGCAGGGCCTTCTTGCCTTGGCCGTGTTCTTATCTCTGCAAGCCGAACGGACACACACACATACTCACACACGCACACACACACGCACACACGCACACACACACATACACTCTTCACCTCTCGACTCCTACTTATTAGTCGCCCATTACAAGAGGCAGGGCCTTCTTGCCTCGGCCGTATTCTTATCTCTGCAAGCCAAACAGACACACACACATACACACACACACACACTTACACACACACACACACGCACACGCACACGCACACACTCTTCACCTCTCGACTCCTATCCATTAGTCGCCTCTTAAGACAGGCAGGGCCTTCTTGCCACGGACGTATACCTATCTCTGCGAGCCGAACGGACACACACACACACACACTTGCACACATACACACACACATACACGCTTCACCTCTCGACTCCTACCCATTAGTCGCTCCTTACAGCAAGCATGGCCTTCCTGCCACGGACGTATTCTTATCTCTGCGAGCCGAAGGGATACACACACACATACACACACACATACACACACATACTCACACACGCACGCACACACGCACACACACATACACTCACACACACACAAACACGCACACACGCACACACACATACATTCTTCACCTCTCGACTCCTACCTATTAGTCGCCTCTTACGATAGGCAGGGCCTTCTTGCCTCGGTCGTGCTCTTATCTCTGCAAGCCGAACGGACACACACACACATACACACACCCTCTCACACGCACACACACGCACATACGCACACACATATACACTCTTCTCCACTCGACTCCTACCCATTAGTCGCCTCTTACGACAGGCAGGGCCTTCTTGCCACAGCCGTGTTCTTATGCCGACTGGACACACACACTCACACACACAAATACACACACACACTCACACACGCACACACACGCACACACGCACACTCACACACACATACACTCTTCACCTCTCGACTCCTACCCATTAGTCGCCTCTTACGACAGGCAGGGCCTTCTTGCCACGGCCGTGTTCTTATCTCTGCGAGCCGAACGGATACACACACTTACACACACACGCACGCACACACGCACACGCACACGCACACACTTTCGTCCTCTCGACTCCTATCCATTAGTCGCCTCTTAAGACAGGCAGGGCCTTCTTGCCCCGGCCGTATTCTTATCTCTGCAAGCCGAACGGATACACACACTTACACACACACGCACGCACACACGCACACGCACACGCACACACTTTCGTCCTCTCGACTCCTATCCATTAGTCGCCTCTTAAGACAGGCAGGGCCTTCTTGCCACGGCCGTATTTTATCTCTGCGAGCCGAGCGGACACACACACACAGTCACACACACACACATACACTCTTCACCTCTCGACTCCTACCTTTTAGTCGCATCTTACGAGAGGCAGGGCCTTCTTGCCCCGGCCGTATTCTTATCTCTGCAAGCCGAGCGGATACACACACTCACACACACACGCACGCACACACGCGCACACACACGCTCACAAGCACACACACACAAATACACTCTTCACCTCTCGACTCCTACCTACTGGTCGCCTGTTACGACAGGCATGGACTAATTGCCTCCCCCGTATTCTAATCTCTGCGAGCCGAACATACACACTCATACATATACACACACACTTACACACGCACACACACGCACACGCACACACTCTCCACCTCTCGACTCCTATCCATTAGTCGCCTCTTAAGACAGGCAGGGCCTTCTTGCCACGGACGTATACCTATCTCTGCGAGCCGAACGGACACACACACACACACACTTGCACACATACACACACACACATACACGCTTCACCTCTCGACTCCTACCCATTAGTCGCTCCTTACAGCTAGCATGGCCTTCCTGCCACGGACGTATTCTTATCTCTGCGAGCCGAAGGGATACACACACACATACACACACACATACACACACACATACACACACACATACACACACATACTCACACACGCACGCACACACGCACACACACATACACTCACACACACACAAACACGCACACACGCACACACACATACATTCTTCACCTCTCGACTCCTACCTATTAGTCGCCTCTTACGATAGGCAGGGCCTTCTTGCCTCGGTCGTGCTCTTATCTCTGCAAGCCGAACGGACACACACACACATACACACACCCTCTCACACGCACACACACGCACATACGCACACACATATACACTCTTCACCACTCGACTCCTACCCATTAGTCGCCTCTTACGACAGGCAGGGCCTTCTTGCCACGGCCGTGTTCTTATGCCGACTGGACACACACACTCACACACACAAATACACACACACACTCACACACGCACACACACGCACACACGCACACTCACACACACATACACTCTTCACCTCTCGACTCCTACCCATTAGTCGCCTCTTACGACAGGCAGGGCCTTCTTGCCACGGCCGTGTTCTTATCTCTGCGAGCCGACTGTACACACACACACTCACACACACAAATACACACACACACTCACACACGCACACACACGCACACTCACATAAACTTACTCACTCACTCACTTATCTCTGCAAGCCGAACGGACACATACACACTCACACACACACAAGCACGCACACACGCACACACACGCATACACACAAAAACACTTTTCACCTCTCGACTCCTACCAATTAGTCGCCACTTACGACAGGCAGGGCATTCTTGCCTCGGCCGTATTCTTATCTCTGCAAGCCGAACGGACACATACACACTCACACACACGCACGCACACACGCACACACACGCACACACACACAAATACACTCTTCACCTCTCGACTCCTACCCATAAGTCGCCTCTTACGACAGGCATGGCCTTCTTGCCTCGGCCCTATTCTAATCTCTGCGAGCCGAATGGACACACACAAACATACACACACACACTTACACACGCAAAAACACACACACACCCACACACGCACACACTCACGTACCCTTTTCACCTCTCGACTCCTACCCATTAGTCGCCTCTTACGACAGGCAGGGACTTCTTGCCACGGCCGTGTTCTCATCTCTGCAAGCCAAACTAACACACACACATACTCACACACGCACACACACGCACACACACACGCCGCACACACACGCACACACACACGCACACACGCACACACACACATACACTCTTGACCTCTCGACTCCTACTTATTAGTTGACCCTTACAAGAGGCAGGGACTTCTGGCCTCGGCCGTATTCTTATCTCTGCAAGCCAAACGGACACACACACATACACACACACTCACACACGCCCACACACGCACACACGCACACACACACACACACACATACACTCTTCACCTCTCGACTCCTACCCATTATTCTCCTCTTACGACAGGCAGGGACTTCTTGCCACGGCCGTGTTCTTATCTCTGCAAGCCGAACGGACACACACACATACTCACACACGCACACACACACGCACACACGCACACACACACATACACTCTTCACCTCTCGACTCCTACCCATTATTCTCCTATTACGACAGGCAGGGACTTCTTGCCACGGCCGTGTTCTTATCTCTGCAAGCCGAACGGACACACACACACACACGCACACACACACACGCACACGCACACACTCTCCACCGCTCGACTCCTACCCATTAGTCGTTTCTTACATCAGGCAGGGCCTTCTTGCCTCGGCCGTATTCTTATCTCTGCAAGCCAAACGGACACACACACACACACACACACACACAAATACACACACATACTCACACACGCACAAACACACGCACACACACAAAGACACATACACTCTTCACCTCTCGACTCCTATTCATTAGTCGCCTCTTACGACAGGCAGGGACTTCTTGCCACGGCCGTGTTCTTATCTCTGCGAGCCGACCGGGCACACACACACTGACACACACACATTCACACACACACTCACACACGTACGCACACACGCAAACACACACATACACTCTTCACCTCTCGACTCCTACCCATTATTCTCCTCTTACGACAGGCAGGGACTTCTTGCCACGGCCGTGTTCTTATCTCTGCAAGCCGAACGGACACACACACACGCACACACAAGCACACGCACACAGGCACACACGCACACACGCACACGTACACGCACACGCACACACTCTCCACCTCTCGACTCTTATCCATTAGTCGCCTCTTAAGACAGGCAGGGCCTTCTTGCCTCGGCCGTATTCATATCTCTGCAAGCCAAACGGACACACACACACAAATACACACACATACTCACACACGCACAAACACACGCACACACACAAAGACACATACACTCTTCACCTCTCGACTCCTATTCATTAGTCGCCTCTTACGAGAGGCAGGGACTTCTTGCTACGGCCGTGTTCTTATCTCTGCGAGCCGACCGGACACACACACTGACACACACACACATTCACACACACACTCACACACGTACGCACACACGCACACACACACATACACTCTTCACCTCTCGACTCCTACCCATTATTCTCCTCTTACGACAGGCATGGACTTCTTGCCACGGCCGTGTTCTTATCTCTGCATGCCGAACGGACACACACACACACGCACACACACACACGCACATGCACACGCACACGCACACGCACACACTCTTCACCTCTCGACTCCTACCCATTATTCTCCTCTTACGACAGGCAGGGACTACTTGCCACGGCCGTGTTCTTATCTCTGCAAGCCGAACGGACACACACATACACACACACTCACACACACACGCACACACGCACGCACACACGCACACACACATACACTCACACACACAAACACGCACATACGCACACACACATACATTCTTCACCTCTCGACTCCTACCTATTAATCGTCTCTCACGACAGGCAGGGTCTTCTTGCCTCGGCCGTATTCTTATCTCTGCAAGCCGAACGGACACACACACATACACACACGCTTACACACGCACACACACACGCACACACGCACACACACATACACTCTTTACCTCTCGACTCCTACCCATTAGTCGCTTCTTACAACAGGCAGGGCCTTCTTGCTACTGCCATGTTCTTATCTCTGCAAGCCGAACGGACACACACATACACACACACTCACACACACACGCACACACACACTCACACAGACACGCACACACACACACACTCACACACACACACACATACACTCTTAACCTCTCGACTCCTACCCATTAGTCGCCTCTTACGACATTCAGGGACTTCTTGCCACGGACGTATTCATATCTCTGCAAGCCGAACGGACACACACACTTATACACACACACTCACACACGCACAAACACACACACGCACACACGCACACACACATACACTCTTGACCTCTCGACTCCTACTTATTAGTTGACCCTTACAAGAGGCAGGGACTTCTGGCCTCGGCCGTATTCTTATCTCTGCAAGCCAAACGGACACACACACACACACACACATACACTCTTCACCTCTCGACTCCTACCCATTATTCTCCTCTTACGACAGGCAGGGACTTCTTGCCACGGCCGTGTTCTTATCTCTGCAAGCCGAACGGACACACACACATACTCACACACGCACACACACACGCACACACGCACACACACACATACACTCTTCACCTCTCGACTCCTACCCATTATTCTCCTATTACGACAGGCAGGGACTTCTTGCCACGGCCGTGTTCTTATCTCTGCAAGCCGAACGGACACACACACACACGCACACACACACACGCACACGCACACACTCTCCACCGCTCGACTCCTACCCATTAGTCGTTTCTTACGACAGGCAGGGCCTTCTTGCCTCGGCCGTATTCTTATCTCTGCAAGCCAAACGGACACACACACACACACAAATACACACACACATACTCACACACGCACAAACACACGCACACACACAAAGACACATACACTCTTCACCTCTCGACTCCTATTCATTAGTCGCCTCTTACGACAGGCAGGGACTTCTTGCCACGGCCGTGTTCTTATCTCTGCGAGCCGACCGGGCACACACACACTGACACACACACATTCACACACACACTCACACACGTACGCACACACGCAAACACACACATACACTCTTCACCTCTCGACTCCTACCCATTATTCTCCTCTTACGACAGGCAGGGACTTCTTGCCACGGCCGTGTTCTTATCTCTGCAAGCCGAACGGACACACACACACGCACACACAAACACACGCACACAGGCACACACGCACACACGCACACGTACACGCACACGCACACACTCTCCACCTCTCGACTCTTATCCATTAGTCGCCTCTTAAGACAGGCAGGGCCTTCTTGCCTCGGCCGTATTCATATCTCTGCAAGCCAAACGGACACACACACACAAATACACACACATACTCACACACGCACAAACACACGCACACACACAAAGACACATACACTCTTCACCTCTCGACTCCTATTCATTAGTCGCCTCTTACGAGAGGCAGGGACTTCTTGCTACGGCCGTGTTCTTATCTCTGCGAGCAGACCGGACACACACACTGACACACACGCACATTCACACACACACTCACACACGTACGCACACACGCACACACACACACACATACACTCTTCACCTCTCGACTCCTACCCATTATTCTCCTCTTACGACAGGCAGGGACTTCTTGCCACGGCCGTGTTCTTATCTCTGCAAGCCGAACGGACACACACACACGCACACACAAACACACGCACACAGGCACACACGCACACACGCACACGTACACGCACACGCACACACTCTCCACCTCTCGACTCTTATCCATTAGTCGCCTCTTAAGACAGGCAGGGCCTTCTTGCCTCGGCCGTATTCATATCTCTGCAAGCCAAACGGACACACACACACAAATACACACACATACTCACACACGCACAAACACACGCACACACACAAAGACACATACACTCTTCACCTCTCGACTCCTATTCATTAGTCGCCTCTTACGAGAGGCAGGGACTTCTTGCTACGGCCGTGTTCTTATCTCTGCGAGCAGACCGGACACACACACTGACACACACACACATTCACACACACACTCACACACGTACGCACACACGCAAACACACACATACACTCTTCACCTCTCGACTCCTACCCATTATTCTCCTCTTACGACAGGCATGGACTTCTTGCCACGGCCGTGTTCTTATCTCTGCATGCCGAACGGACACACACACACACGCACACACACACACGCACACGCACACGCACACGCACACACTCTTCACCTCTCGACTCCTACCCATTATTCTCCTCTTACGACAGGCAGGGACTACTTGCCACGACCGTGTTCTTATCTCTGCAAGCCGAACGGACACACACATACACACACACTCACACACACACGCACACACGCACGCACACACGCACACACACATACACTCACACAAACAAACACGCACATACGCACACACACATACATTCTTCACCTCTCGACTCCTACCTATTAATCGTCTCTCACGACAGGCAGGGTCTTCTTGCCTCGGCCGTATTCTTATCTCTGCAAGCCGAACGGACACACACATACACACACGCTTACACACGCACACACACGCACACACGCACACACACATACACTCTTTACCTCTCGACTCCTACCCATTAGTCGCTTCTTACAACAGGCAGGGCCTTCTTGCTACTGCCATGTTCTTATCTCTGCAAGCCGAACGGACACACACATACACACACACTCACACACACACACGCACACACACACTCACACAGACACGCACACACACACACACTCACACACACACACATACACTCTTAACCTCTCGACTCCTACCCATTAGTCGCCTCTTACGACATTCAGGGACTTCTTGCCACGGACGTATTCATATCTCTGCAAGCCGAACGGACACACACACTTATACACACACAGTCACACACGCACAAACACACACACGCACACACGCACACACACATACACTCTTCACCTCTCGACTCCTACCTTTTAGTCGCCTCTTACGATAAGCAGGGCCTTCTTGCCGCGGTCGTGTTCTCATCTCTGCAAGCCAAACTAACACACACACATACTCACACACGCACACACACGCACACACACACGCACACACGCACACACACACATACACTCTTGACCTCTCGACTCCTACTTATTAGTTGACCCTTACAAGAGGCAGGGACTTCTGGCCTCGGCCGTATTCTTATCTCTGCAAGCCAAACGGACACACACACACACACACACACACACACACACACATACACTCTTCACCTCTCGACTCCTACCCATTATTCTCCTCTTACGACAGGCAGGGACTTCTTGCCACGGCCGTGTTCTTATCTCTGCAAGCCGAACGGACACACACACATACTCACACACGCACACACACACGCACACACGCACACACACACATACACTCTTCACCTCTCGACTCCTACCCATTATTCTCCTATTACGACAGGCAGGGACTTCTTGCCACGGCCGTGTTCTTATCTCTGCAAGCCGAACGGACACACACACACACGCACACACACACACGCACACGCACACACTCTCCACCGCTCGACTCCTACCCATTAGTCGTTTCTTACGACAGGCAGGGCCTTCTTGCCTCGGCCGTATTCTTATCTCTGCAAGCCAAACGGACACACACACACACACAAATACACACACACATACTCACACACGCACAAACACACGCACACACACAAAGACACATACACTCTTCACCTCTCGACTCCTATTCATTAGTCGCCTCTTACGACAGGCAGGGACTTCTTGCCACGGCCGTGTTCTTATCTCTGCGAGCCGACCGGGCACACACACACTGACACACACACATTCACACACACACTCACACACGTACGCACACACGCAAACACACACATACACTCTTTACCTCTCGACTCCTACCCATTATTCTCCTCTTACGACAGGCAGGGACTTCTTGCCACGGCCGTGTTCTTATCTCTGCAAGCCGAACGGACACACACACACACGCACACACAAACACACGCACACAGGCACACACGCACACACGCACACGTACACGCACACGCACACACTCTCCACCTCTCGACTCTTATCCATTAGTCGCCTCTTAAGACAGGCAGGGCCTTCTTGCCTCGGCCGTATTCATATCTCTGCAAGCCAAACGGACACACACACACAAATACACACACATACTCACACACGCACAAACACACGCACACACACAAAGACACATACACTCTTCACCTCTCGACTCCTATTCATTAGTCGCCTCTTACGAGAGGCAGGGACTTCTTGCTACGGCCGTGTTCTTATCTCTGCGAGCAGACCGGACACACACACTGACACACACACACATTCACACACACACTCACACACGTACGCACACACGCACACACACACACATACACTCTTCACCTCTCGACTCCTACCCATTATTCTCCTCTTACGACAGGCATGGATTTCTTGCCACGGCCGTGTTCTTATCTCTGCATGCCGAACGGACACACACACACACGCACACACACACACGCACACGCACACGCACACGCACACGCACACACTCTTCACCTCTCGACTCCTACCCATTATTCTCCTCTTACGACAGGCAGGGACTACTTGCCACGACCGTGTTCTTATCTCTGCAAGCCGAACGGACACACACATACACACACACTCACACACACACGCACACACGCACGCACACACGCACACACACATACACTCACACAAACAAACACGCACATACGCACACACACATACATTCTTCACCTCTCGACTCCTACCTATTAATCGTCTCTCACGACAGGCAGGGTCTTCTTGCCTCGGCCGTATTCTTATCTCTGCAAGCCGAACGGACACACACACATACACACACGCTTACACACGCACACACACGCACACACGCACACACACATACACTCTTTACCTCTCGACTCCTACCCATTAGTCGCTTCTTACAACAGGCAGGGCCTTCTTGCTACTGCCATGTTCTTATCTCTGCAAGCCAAACGGACACACACATACACACACACTCACACACACACGCACACACACACACACTCACACACACACACACATACACTCTTAACCTCTCGACTCCTACCCATTAGTCGCCTCTTACGACATTCAGGGACTTCTTGCCACGGACGTATTCTTATCTCTGCAAGCCGAACGGACACACACACATACTCACACACGCACACACACGCACACACGCACACTCACACACACATACACTCTTCACCTCTCGACTCCTACCCATTAGTCGCCTCTTACGACAAGCAGGGCCTTCTTGCCACGGCGGTGTTCTTATCTCTGCAAGCCGAACGGACACACACACACGCACACACAAACACACGCACACAGGCATACACGCACACACGCACACGCACACGCACACACTCTCCACCTCTCGACTCCTATCCATTAGTCGCCTCTTAAGACAGGCAGGGCCTTCTTGCCACAGACGTATTCCTATCTCTGCGAGCCGAACGGACACACACACACACTTGCACACACACACACACACACACACACACACACACACACACACATACACGCTTTACCTCTCGACTCCTACCAATTAGTCGCTCCTTACAGCAAGCATGGCCTTCTTGTCACGGATATATTCTTATCTCTGCGAGCCTAAGGTATACACACACACATACACACACACACATACTCACACACACACGCACACACGCACACACACACACACATACACTCTTCACCTCTCGACTCCTACCTATTAGTCGCCTCTTACGATAGGCAGGGCCTTCTTGCCTCGGTCGTGCTCTTATCTCTGCAAGCCGAACTAACACACACACATACTCACACACGCACACACACGCACACACGCATACACACATACACTCTTCACCTCTCGACTCCCACTTATTAGTCGCCCCTTACAAGAGGCAGGGCCTTCTTGCCTCGGCCGTATTCTTATCTCTGCAAGCCAAACAGACACACACACATACACACACACACGCACACACACGCACACACGCACACACACACACACACATACACTCTTCACCTCTCGACTCCTACCCATTATTCTCCTCTTACGACAGGCAGGGACTTCTTGCCACGGCCGTGTTCTTATCTCTGCAAGACGAACGGACACACACACACATACTCACACACGCACACACGCACGCACGCACGCACACACACATACACTCACACACACACAAACACGCACACACGCACACACACATACATTCTTCAACTCTCGACTCCGACCTATTAGTCGCCTCTTACGACAGGCAGGGCCTTCTTGCCTTGGCCGTGTTCTTATCTCTGCAATCTGAACGGACACACACACATACTCACACACGCACACACACACGCACACACGCACACACATACATACACTCTTCACCTCTCGACTCCTACCTATTAGCCGCCTCTTACGATAGGCAGGGCCTCATTGGCTCGGTCGTGTTCTTATTTCTGCAAGCCGAACTAACACACACACATACTCACACACGCACACACGCATGCACACACGCACACACACATACACTCACACACACAAACACGCACACACGCACACACACATCGATTCTTCACCTCTCGACTCCTACCTATTAGTCGGCTCTTACGACAGGCAGGGCCTTCTTGCCTTGGCCGTGTTCTTATCTCTGCAAGCCGAACGGACACACACACATACTCACACACGCACACACACACGCACACACGCACACACACACATACACTCTTCACCTCTCGACTCCTACTTATTAGTCGCCCATTACAAGAGGCAGGGCCTTCTTGCCTCGGCCGTATTCTTATCTCTGCAAGCCAAACAGACACACACACACATACACACACACACACTTACACACGCACACACACGCACACGCACACGCACACACTCTCCACCTCTCGACTCCTATCCATTAGTCGCCTCTTAACACAGGCAGGGCCTTCTTGCCACGGACGTATACCTATCTCTGCGAGCCGAACGGACACACACACACACACACTTGCACACATACACACACACACATACACGCTTCACCTCTCGACTCCTACCCATTAGTCGCTCCTTACAGCAAGCATGGCCTTCCTGCCACGGACGTATTCTTATCTCTGCGAGCCGAAGGGATACACACACACATACACACACACATACACACACACATACACACACATACTCACACACGCACGCACACACGCACACACACATACACTCACACACACACAAACACGCACACACGCACACACACACATACATTCTTCACCTCTCGACTCCTACCTATTAGTCGCCTCTTACGATAGGCAGGGCCTTCTTGCCTCGGTCGTGCTCTTATCTCTGCAAGCCGAACGGACACACACACACATACACACACCCTCTCACACGCACACACACGCACATACGCACACACATATACACTCTTCACCACTCGACTCCTACCCATTAGTCGCCTCTTACGACAGGCAGGGCCTTCTTGCCACGGCCGTGTTCTTATGCCGACTGGACACACACACTCACACACACAAATACACACACACACTCACACACGCACACACACGCACACACGCACACTCACACACACATACACTCTTCACCTCTCGACTCCTACCCATTAGTCGCCTCTTACGACAGGCAGGGCCTTCTTGCCACGGCCGTGTTCTTATCTCTGCGAGCCGACTGGACACACACACACTCACACACACAAATACACACACACACTCACACACGCACACACACGCACACTCACATACACTTACTCACTCACTCACTTATCTCTGCAAGCCGAACGGACACATACACACTCACACACACACAAGCACGCACACACGCACACACACGCATACACACAAAAACACTTTTCACCTCTCGACTCCTACCAATTAGTCGCCACTTACGACAGGCAGGGCATTCTTGCCTCGGCCGTATTCTTATCTCTGCAAGCCGAACGGACACATACACACTCACACACACGCACGCACACACTCACACACACGCACGCACACACGCACAAACACACACACGCACACACGCACACACACATACACTCTTGACCTCTCGACTCCTACTTATTAGTTGACCCTTACAAGAGGCAGGGACTTCTGGCCTCGGCCGTATTCTTATCTCTGCAAGCCAAACGGACACACACACACACACACACATACACTCTTCACCTCTCGACTCCTACCCATTATTCTCCTCTTACGACAGGCAGGGACTTCTTGCCACGGCCGTGTTCTTATCTCTGCAAGCCGAACGGACACACACACATACTCACACACGCACACACACACGCACACACGCACACACACACATACACTCTTCACCTCTCGACTCCTACCCATTATTCTCCTATTACGACAGGCAGGGACTTCTTGCCACGGCCGTGTTCTTATCTCTGCAAGCCGAACGGACACACACACACACGCACACACACACACGCACACGCACACACTCTCCACCGCTCGACTCCTACCCATTAGTCGTTTCTTACGACAGGCAGGGCCTTCTTGCCTCGGCCGTATTCTTATCTCTGCAAGCCAAACGGACACACACACACACACAAATACACACACACATACTCACACACGCACAAACACACGCACACACACAAAGACACATACACTCTTCACCTCTCGACTCCTATTCATTAGTCGCCTCTTACGACAGGCAGGGACTTCTTGCCACGGCCGTGTTCTTATCTCTGCGAGCCGACCGGGCACACACACACTGACACACACACATTCACACACACACTCACACACGTACGCACACACGCAAACACACACATACACTCTTCACCTCTCGACTCCTACCCATTATTCTCCTCTTACGACAGGCAGGGACTTCTTGCCACGGCCGTGTTCTTATCTCTGCAAGCCGAACGGACACACACACACGCACACACAAACACACGCACACAGGCACACACGCACACACGCACACGTACACGCACACGCACACACTCTCCACCTCTCGACTCTTATCCATTAGTCGCCTCTTAAGACAGGCAGGGCCTTCTTGCCTCGGCCGTATTCATATCTCTGCAAGCCAAACGGACACACACACACAAATACACACACATACTCACACACGCACAAACACACGCACACACACAAAGACACATACACTCTTCACCTCTCGACTCCTATTCATTAGTCGCCTCTTACGAGAGGCAGGGACTTCTTGCTACGGCCGTGTTCTTATCTCTGCGAGCAGACCGGACACACACACTGACACACACACACATTCACACACACACTCACACACGTACGCACACACGCACACACACACACACATACACTCTTCACCTCTCGACTCCTACCCATTATTCTCCTCTTACGACAGGCAGGGACTTCTTGCCACGGCCGTGTTCTTATCTCTGCAAGCCGAACGGACACACACACACGCACACACAAACACACGCACACAGGCACACACGCACACACGCACACGTACACGCACACGCACACACTCTCCACCTCTCGACTCTTATCCATTAGTCGCCTCTTAAGACAGGCAGGGCCTTCTTGCCTCGGCCGTATTCATATCTCTGCAAGCCAAACGGACACACACACACAAATACACACACATACTCACACACGCACAAACACACGCACACACACAAAGACACATACACTCTTCACCTCTCGACTCCTATTCATTAGTCGCCTCTTACGAGAGGCAGGGACTTCTTGCTACGGCCGTGTTCTTATCTCTGCGAGCAGACCGGACACACACACTGACACACACACACATTCACACACACACTCACACACGTACGCACACACGCAAACACACACATACACTCTTCACCTCTCGACTCCTACCCATTATTCTCCTCTTACGACAGGCATGGACTTCTTGCCACGGCCGTGTTCTTATCTCTGCATGCCGAACGGACACACACACACACGCACACACACACACGCACACGCACACGCACACGCACACACTCTTCACCTCTCGACTCCTACCCATTATTCTCCTCTTACGACAGGCAGGGACTACTTGCCACGACCGTGTTCTTATCTCTGCAAGCCGAACGGACACACACATACACACACACTCACACACACACGCACACACGCACGCACACACGCACACACACATACACTCACACAAACAAACACGCACATACGCACACACACATACATTCTTCACCTCTCGACTCCTACCTATTAATCGTCTCTCACGACAGGCAGGGTCTTCTTGCCTCGGCCGTATTCTTATCTCTGCAAGCCGAACGGACACACACATACACACACGCTTACACACGCACACACACGCACACACGCACACACACATACACTCTTTACCTCTCGACTCCTACCCATTAGTCGCTTCTTACAACAGGCAGGGCCTTCTTGCTACTGCCATGTTCTTATCTCTGCAAGCCGAACGGACACACACATACACACACACTCACACACACACACGCACACACACACTCACACAGACACGCACACACACACACACTCACACACACACACATACACTCTTAACCTCTCGACTCCTACCCATTAGTCGCCTCTTACGACATTCAGGGACTTCTTGCCACGGACGTATTCATATCTCTGCAAGCCGAACGGACACACACACTTATACACACACAGTCACACACGCACAAACACACACACGCACACACGCACACACACATACACTCTTCACCTCTCGACTCCTACCTTTTAGTCGCCTCTTACGATAAGCAGGGCCTTCTTGCCGCGGTCGTGTTCTCATCTCTGCAAGCCAAACTAACACACACACATACTCACACACGCACACACACGCACACACACACGCACACACGCACACACACACATACACTCTTGACCTCTCGACTCCTACTTATTAGTTGACCCTTACAAGAGGCAGGGACTTCTGGCCTCGGCCGTATTCTTATCTCTGCAAGCCAAACGGACACACACACACACACACACACACACACACATACACTCTTCACCTCTCGACTCCTACCCATTATTCTCCTCTTACGACAGGCAGGGACTTCTTGCCACGGCCGTGTTCTTATCTCTGCAAGCCGAACGGACACACACACATACTCACACACGCACACACACACGCACACACGCACACACACACATACACTCTTCACCTCTCGACTCCTACCCATTATTCTCCTATTACGACAGGCAGGGACTTCTTGCCACGGCCGTGTTCTTATCTCTGCAAGCCGAACGGACACACACACACACGCACACACACACACGCACACGCACACACTCTCCACCGCTCGACTCCTACCCATTAGTCGTTTCTTACGACAGGCAGGGCCTTCTTGCCTCGGCCGTATTCTTATCTCTGCAAGCCAAACGGACACACACACACACACAAATACACACACACATACTCACACACGCACAAACACACGCACACACACAAAGACACATACACTCTTCACCTCTCGACTCCTATTCATTAGTCGCCTCTTACGACAGGCAGGGACTTCTTGCCACGGCCGTGTTCTTATCTCTGCGAGCCGACCGGGCACACACACACTGACACACACACATTCACACACACACTCACACACGTACGCACACACGCAAACACACACATACACTCTTTACCTCTCGACTCCTACCCATTATTCTCCTCTTACGACAGGCAGGGACTTCTTGCCACGGCCGTGTTCTTATCTCTGCAAGCCGAACGGACACACACACACACGCACACACAAACACACGCACACAGGCACACACGCACACACGCACACGTACACGCACACGCACACACTCTCCACCTCTCGACTCTTATCCATTAGTCGCCTCTTAAGACAGGCAGGGCCTTCTTGCCTCGGCCGTATTCATATCTCTGCAAGCCAAACGGACACACACACACAAATACACACACATACTCACACACGCACAAACACACGCACACACACAAAGACACATACACTCTTCACCTCTCGACTCCTATTCATTAGTCGCCTCTTACGAGAGGCAGGGACTTCTTGCTACGGCCGTGTTCTTATCTCTGCGAGCAGACCGGACACACACACTGACACACACACACATTCACACACACACTCACACACGTACGCACACACGCACACACACACACATACACTCTTCACCTCTCGACTCCTACCCATTATTCTCCTCTTACGACAGGCATGGATTTCTTGCCACGGCCGTGTTCTTATCTCTGCATGCCGAACGGACACACACACACACGCACACACACACACGCACACGCACACGCACACGCACACGCACACACTCTTCACCTCTCGACTCCTACCCATTATTCTCCTCTTACGACAGGCAGGGACTACTTGCCACGACCGTGTTCTTATCTCTGCAAGCCGAACGGACACACACATACACACACACTCACACACACACGCACACACGCACGCACACACGCACACACACATACACTCACACAAACAAACACGCACATACGCACACACACATACATTCTTCACCTCTCGACTCCTACCTATTAATCGTCTCTCACGACAGGCAGGGTCTTCTTGCCTCGGCCGTATTCTTATCTCTGCAAGCCGAACGGACACACACACATACACACACGCTTACACACGCACACACACGCACACACGCACACACACATACACTCTTTACCTCTCGACTCCTACCCATTAGTCGCTTCTTACAACAGGCAGGGCCTTCTTGCTACTGCCATGTTCTTATCTCTGCAAGCCAAACGGACACACACATACACACACACTCACACACACACGCACACACACACACACTCACACACACACACACATACACTCTTAACCTCTCGACTCCTACCCATTAGTCGCCTCTTACGACATTCAGGGACTTCTTGCCACGGACGTATTCTTATCTCTGCAAGCCGAACGGACACACACACATACTCACACACGCACACACACGCACACACGCACACTCACACACACATACACTCTTCACCTCTCGACTCCTACCCATTAGTCGCCTCTTACGACAAGCAGGGCCTTCTTGCCACGGCGGTGTTCTTATCTCTGCAAGCCGAACGGACACACACACACGCACACACAAACACACGCACACAGGCATACACGCACACACGCACACGCACACGCACACACTCTCCACCTCTCGACTCCTATCCATTAGTCGCCTCTTAAGACAGGCAGGGCCTTCTTGCCACAGACGTATTCCTATCTCTGCGAGCCGAACGGACACACACACACACTTGCACACACACACACACACACACACACACACACACACACACACACACACATACACGCTTTACCTCTCGACTCCTACCAATTAGTCGCTCCTTACAGCAAGCATGGCCTTCTTGTCACGGATATATTCTTATCTCTGCGAGCCTAAGGTATACACACACACATACACACACACACATACTCACACACACACGCACACACGCACACACACACACACATACACTCTTCACCTCTCGACTCCTACCTATTAGTCGCCTCTTACGATAGGCAGGGCCTTCTTGCCTCGGTCGTGCTCTTATCTCTGCAAGCCGAACTAACACACACACATACTCACACACGCACACACACGCACACACGCATACACACATACACTCTTCACCTCTCGACTCCCACTTATTAGTCGCCCCTTACAAGAGGCAGGGCCTTCTTGCCTCGGCCGTATTCTTATCTCTGCAAGCCAAACAGACACACACACATACACACACACACGCACACACACGCACACACGCACACACACACACACACATACACTCTTCACCTCTCGACTCCTACCCATTATTCTCCTCTTACGACAGGCAGGGACTTCTTGCCACGGCCGTGTTCTTATCTCTGCAAGACGAACGGACACACACACACATACTCACACACGCACACACGCACGCACGCACGCACACACACATACACTCACACACACACAAACACGCACACACGCACACACACATACATTCTTCAACTCTCGACTCCGACCTATTAGTCGCCTCTTACGACAGGCAGGGCCTTCTTGCCTTGGCCGTGTTCTTATCTCTGCAATCTGAACGGACACACACACATACTCACACACGCACACACACACGCACACACGCACACACATACATACACTCTTCACCTCTCGACTCCTACCTATTAGCCGCCTCTTACGATAGGCAGGGCCTCATTGGCTCGGTCGTGTTCTTATTTCTGCAAGCCGAACTAACACACACACATACTCACACACGCACACACGCATGCACACACGCACACACACATACAGTCACACACACAAACACGCACACACGCACACACACATCGATTCTTCACCTCTCGACTCCTACCTATTAGTCGGCTCTTACGACAGGCAGGGCCTTCTTGCCTTGGCCGTGTTCTTATCTCTGCAAGCCGAACGGACACACACACATACTCACACACGCACACACACACGCACACACGCACACACACACATACACTCTTCACCTCTCGACTCCTACTTATTAGTCGCCCATTACAAGAGGCAGGGCCTTCTTGCCTCGGCCGTATTCTTATCTCTGCAAGCCAAACAGACACACACACACATACACACACACACACTTACACACGCACACACACGCACACGCACACGCACACACTCTCCACCTCTCGACTCCTATCCATTAGTCGCCTCTTAACACAGGCAGGGCCTTCTTGCCACGGACGTATACCTATCTCTGCGAGCCGAACGGACACACACACACACACACTTGCACACATACACACACACACACATACACGCTTCACCTCTCGACTCCTACCCATTAGTCGCTCCTTACAGCAAGCATGGCCTTCCTGCCACGGACGTATTCTTATCTCTGCGAGCCGAAGGGATACACACACACATACACACACACATACACACACACATACACACACATACTCACACACGCACGCACACACGCACACACACATACACTCACACACACACAAACACGCACACACGCACACACACACATACATTCTTCACCTCTCGACTCCTACCTATTAGTCGCCTCTTACGATAGGCAGGGCCTTCTTGCCTCGGTCGTGCTCTTATCTCTGCAAGCCGAACGGACACACACACACATACACACACCCTCTCACACGCACACACACGCACATACGCACACACATATACACTCTTCACCACTCGACTCCTACCCATTAGTCGCCTCTTACGACAGGCAGGGCCTTCTTGCCACGGCCGTGTTCTTATGCCGACTGGACACACACACTCACACACACAAATACACACACACACTCACACACGCACACACACGCACACACGCACACTCACACACACATACACTCTTCACCTCTCGACTCCTACCCATTAGTCGCCTCTTACGACAGGCAGGGCCTTCTTGCCACGGCCGTGTTCTTATCTCTGCGAGCCGACTGGACACACACACACTCACACACACAAATACACACACACACTCACACACGCACACACACGCACACTCACATACACTTACTCACTCACTCACTTATCTCTGCAAGCCGAACGGACACATACACACTCACACACACACAAGCACGCACACACGCACACACACGCATACACACAAAAACACTTTTCACCTCTCGACTCCTACCAATTAGTCGCCACTTACGACAGGCAGGGCATTCTTGCCTCGGCCGTATTCTTATCTCTGCAAGCCGAACGGACACATACACACTCACACACACGCACGCACACACGCACACACACGCACACACACACACACAAATACACTCTTCACCTCTCGACTCCTACCCATAAGTCGCCTCTTACGACAGGCATGGCCTTCTTGCCTCGGCCCTATTCTAATCTCTGCGAGCCGAATGGACACACACAAACATACACACACACACTTACACACGCAAAAACACACACACACCCACACACGCACACACTCACGTACCCTTTTCACCTCTCGACTCCTACCCATTAGTCGCCTCTTACGACAGGCAGGGACTTCTTGCCACGGCCGTGTTCTTATCTCTGTAAGCCGAACGGACACACACACACATGCACACACAAACACACGCACACAGGCACACACGCACACACGCACACACGCACACGCACACATTCTTTACCTCTCGATTCCTATCCATTGGTCGCCTCTTAAGACAGGCAGGGCCTTCTTGCCTCGGCCGTATTCTTATCTCTGCAAGCCAAACGGACACACACACACATACACACACATACTCACACACGCACAAACACACGCACACACACAAAGACACATAAACTCTTCACCTCTAGACTCCTATTCATTAGTCGCCTCTTACGACAGGCAGGGACTTCTTGCCACGGCCATGTTCTCATCTCTGCGAGCCGAACGGACACACACACACTCACACACACACAGGCACACACGCACACACACACGCACACACGCACACACACACAAATACACTCTTCACCTCTCGACTTCTACCCATTAGTCGCATCTTACGACAGGCACGGACTTATTGCCTCGGCCGTATTCTAATCTCTGCGAGCCGAATGGACACACACAAACATACACACACACACTTACACACGCAAAAACACACACACACACCCACACACGCACACACTCACGTACCCTTTTCACCTCTCGACTCCTACCCATTAGTCGCCTCTTACGACAGGCAGGGACTTCTTGCCACGGCCGTGTTCTTATCTCTGTAAGCCGAACGGACACACACACACATGCACACACAAACACACGCACACAGGCACACACGCACACACGCACACACGCACACGCACACATTCTTTACCTCTCGATTCCTATCCATTGGTCGCCTCTTCAGACAGGCAGGGCCTTCTTGCCTCGGCCGTATTCTTATCTCTGCAAGCCAAACGGACACACACACACATACACACACATACTCACACACGCACAAACACACGCACACACACAAAGACACATAAACTCTTCACCTCTAGACTCCTATTCATTAGTCGCCTCTTACGACAGGCAGGGACTTTTTGCCACGGCCGTGTTCTTATCTCTGCAAGCCGAACGGACACACACACGCACACACACACACGCACACGCAAACGCACACGCACACACTCTTCACCTCTCGACTCCTACCCATTATTCTCCTCTTACGACAGGCAGGGACTTCTTGCCACGGCCGTGTTCTTATCTCTGCAAGCCGAACGGACACACACATACACACACACTCACACACTCACACGCACACACGCACGCACACATGCACACACACATACACTCACACACACACAAACACGCACATACGCACACACACAAACATTCTTCACCTCTCGACTCCTACCTATTAGTCGTCTCTCACGACAGGCAGGGCCTTTTGCCTCGGCCGTATTCTTATCTCTGCAAGCCGAACGGACACACACACATACTCACACACGCACACACACACGCACACACGCACCGACACACATACACTCTTCACCTCTCGACTCCTACTTATTAGTCGCCCACTCTTCACCTCTCGACTCCTACCCATTATTCTCCTCTTACGACAGGCAGGGACTTCTTGCCACGGCCGTGTTCTTATCTCTGCAAGCCGAACGGACACACACATACACACACACACACGCACACACGCACGCACACATGCACACACACATACACTCACACACACACAAACACGCACATACGCACACACACATACATTCTTCACCTCTCGACTCCTACCTATTAGTCGTCTCTCACGACAGGCAGGGCCTTCTTGCCTTGGCCGTGTTCTTATCACTGCAAGCCGAACGGACACACACACATACTCACACACGCACACACACACGCACACACGCACACAAACATACACTCTTTATCTCTCGACTCCTACCTATTAGTCGCCTCTTACGATAGACAGGGCCTTGTTGCCTCGGTCGTGTTCTTATTTCTGCAAGCCAAACTAACACACACACATACTCACACACGCACACACACATACACTTTTCACCTCTCGACTCCTACTTATTAGTCGCCCACTCTTCGCCTCTCGACTCCTATCCATTAGTCGCCCCGTACGATTTGCATCGCTTTCTTGCCACGGCTGTTTTCTTATCTCTGCAAGCTGAAGGGACACACACACATACATACACACACACTCACAAACACACACACACACACACACGCACGCACACACGCACACACACATACACTCACACACACACAAACACGCCCACACGCACACACACATACATTCTTCACCTCTCGACTCCTACCTATTAGTCGCCTCTTACGATAGGCAGGGCCTTCTTGCCTTGGCCGTGTTCTTATCACTGCAAGCCGAACGGACACACACACACATACTCACACACGCACACACACACGCACACACGCACACAAACATACACTCTTCACCTCTCGACTCCTACCTATTAGTCGCCTCTTACGATAGGCAGGGCCTTCTTGCCTCAGTCGTGTTCTTATTTCTGCAAGCCGAACTAACACACACACATACTCACACACGCACACACACACGCACACACGCACACACACACATACACTCTTCACCTCTCGACTCCTACCAATTAGTCGCCTCTTACGATAGGCAGGGCCTTCTTGCCTTGGCCGTGTTCTTATCACTGCAAGCCGAACGGACACACACACATACTCACACACGCACACATACACGCACACACGCACACAAACATACACTCTTCACCTTTCGACTCCTACCTATTAGTCGCCTCTTACGATAGGCAGGGCCTTCTTGCCTCGGTCGTGTTCTTATTTCTGCAAGCCGAACTAACACACACACATACTCACACACGCACACACACACGCACACACGCACACACACACATACACTCTTCACCTCTCGACTCCTACTTATTACTTGCCTCTTACGACAGGCAGGGCCTTCTTGCCACGGCTGTGTTCTTATCTCTGCGAGCCGACCGCACACACTCACACTCACACACTCACATACACACACACATAAACACGCACGCACACGTACACGCACACACTCTCCATCTCTCGACTCCTATCCATTAGTCGCCTCTTACGACAGGCAGGGCCTTCTTGCTACGGACGTGTTCTTATCTCTGCGTGCCAAACGGACACACACACACACACACTCGCACACACACATACACACACATACACGCTTCACCTCTCGACTCCTACCCATTAGTCGCCTCTTACGACATTCAGGGACTTCTTGCCACGGCCGTGTTCTTATCTCTGCGAGCCGAACGGACACACACACACTCACACAAACACACGCACACACGCACACACGCACACACACGCACCCACACACACGCACACGCACACGCACACACTCTCCACCTCTCGACTCCTACCTTTTAGTCGCCTCTTACGAGAGGCAGGGCCTTCTTGCCCCGGCCGTATTCATATCTCTGCAAGCCGAACGGACACACACACTTATATACACACACTCACACACGCACAAACACACACACACACACACGCACACACGCATACACTCTTCACCTCTCGACTCCTACCTTTTAGTCGCCTCTTACGATAAGCAGGGCCTTCTTGCCGCGGTCGTGTTCTCATCTCTGCAAGCCAAACTAACACACACACACACTCACACACGCCCACACACGCACACACGCACACACACATACACACACATACACGCTTCACCTCTCGACTCCTACCCATTAGTCGCCTCTTACGACATTCAGGGACTTCTTGCCACGGCCGTGTTCTTATCTCTGCGAGCCGAACGGACACACACAGACTCACACAAACACACGCACACACGCACACACACGCACCCACACACACGCACACGCACACGCACACACTCTCCACCTCTCGACTCCTATCCATTAGCCGCCTCTTAAGACAGGCAGGGCCTTCTTGCCACGGCCGTAATCCTATCTCTGCGAGCCGAGCGGACAAACACACACACTCACACACACACACACACATACACTCTTCACCTCTCGACCCCTACCTTTTAGTCGCCTCTTACGAGAGGCAGGGCCTTCTTGCCCCGGCCGTATTCATATCTCTGCAAGCCGAACGGACACACACACTTATACACACACACTCACACACGTACAAACACACATACACGCACACACGCACACACACATACACTCTTCACCTATCGACTACTACCAATTAGTCGCTCCTTACAGCAAGCATGGCCTTTTTGCCACGGCCGTATTCTTATCTCTGCAAGCCGAACGGACACACACACATACTCACACACGCACACACACACGCACACACGCACACACACACATACACTCTTCACCTCTCGGCTCCTACTTATTACTCGCCTCTTACGACAGGCAGGGCCTTCTTGCCACGGCTGTGTTCTTATCTCTGCGAGCCGACCGCACACACACACACTCACACACTCACATACACACACACTTAAACACGCACGCACACGTACACGCACACACTCTCCACCTCTCGACTCCTATCCATTAGTCGCCTCTTACGACAGGCAGGGCCTTCTTGCTACGGACGTGTTCTTATCTCTGCGGGCCAAACGGACACACACACACACACTCGCACACACACATACACACACATACACGCTTTACCTCTCGACTCCTACCCATTAGTCGCCTCTTACGACATTCAGGGACTTCTTGCCACGGCCGTGTTCTTATCTCTGCGAGCCGAACGGACACACATACACTCACACACACACACGCACACACGCACACACACGCACCCACACACACGCACACGCACACGCACACACTCTCCATCTCTCGACTAATATCCATTAGCCGCCTCTTAAGACAGGCAGGGCCTTCTTACCACGGCCGTAATCTTATCTCTGCGAGCCGAGCGGACAAAGACACACACTCACACACACACACATACACTCTTCACCTCTCGACCCCTACCTTTTAGTCGCCTCTTACGATAAGCAGGGCCTTCTTGCCGCGGTCGTGTTCTCATCTCTGCAAGCCAAACTAACACACACACATACTCACACACGCACACACACACATACACTCTTGACCTCTCGACTCCTACTTATTAGTTGACCCTTACAAGAGGCAGGGCCTTCTGGCCTCGGCCGTATTCTTATCTCTGCAAGCCAAACGGACACACACACATACACACACACTCACACACGCCCACACACGCACACACGCACACACACACACATACACTCTTCACCTCTCGACTCCTACCCATTATTCTCCTCTTACGACAGGCAGGGACTTCTTGCCACGGCCGTGTTCTTATCTCTGCAAGCCGAACGGACACACACACATACTCACACACGCACACACACACGCACACACGCACACACACACATACACTCTTCACCTCTCGACTCCTACCCATTATTCTCCTATTACGACAGGCAGGGACTTCTTGCCACGGCCGTGTTCTTATCTCTGCAAGCCGAACGGACACACACACACACGCACACACACACACGCACACGCACACACTCTCCACCGCTCGACTCCTACCCATTAGTCGTTTCTTACGACAGGCAGGGCCTTCTTGCCTCGGCCGTATTCTTATCTCTGCAAGCCAAACGGACACACACACACACACACACAAACACACACACATACTCACACACGCACAAACACACGCACACACACAAAGACACATACACTCTTCACCTCTCGACTCCTATTCATTAGTCGCCTCTTATGACAGGCAGGGACTTCTTGCCACGGCCGTGTTCTTATCTCTGCAAGCCGAACGGACACACACACACACGCACACACAAACACACGCACACAGGCACAAACGCACACACGCAAACGCACACGCACACGCACACACTCTCCACCTCTCGATTCCTATCCATTAGTCGCCTCTTAAGACAGGCAGGGCCTTCTTGCCACGGACGTATTTTTATCTCTGCGAGCCGAACGGACACACACACACACGCACAGACAAACACACGCACACAGGCACACACGCACACACGCACACGTACACGCACACGCACACACTCTCCACCTCTCGACTCCTATCCATTAGTCGCCTCTTAAGACAGGCAGGGCCTTCTTGCCTCGGCCGTATTCTTATCTCTGCAAGCCAAACGGACACACACACATACACACACACTCACACACGCCCACACACGCACACACGCACACACACACACACATACACTCTTCACCTCTCGACTCCTACCCATTATTCTCCTCTTACGACAGGCAGGGACTTCTTGCCACGGCCGTGTTCTTATCTCTGCAAGCCGAACAGACACACACACATACTCACACACGCACACACACACGCACACACGCACACACACACATACACTCTTCACCTCTCGACTCCTACCCATTATTCTCCTATTACGACAGGCAGGGACTTCTTGCCACGGCCGTGTTCTTATCTCTGCAAGCCGAACGGACACACACACATACGCACACACACACACGCACACGCACACACTCTCCACCGCTCGACTCCTACCCATTAGTCGTTTCTTACGACAGGCAGGGCCTTCTTGCCTCGGCCGTATTCTTATCTCTGCAAGCCAAACGGACACGCACACACACACACAAACACACACACATACTCACACACGCACAAACACACGCACACACACAAAGACACATACACTCTTCACCTCTCGACTCCTATTCATTAGTCGCCTCTTACGACAGGCAGGGACTTCTTGCCACGGCCGTGTTCTTATCTCTGCAAGCCGAACGGACACACACACACACGCACACACAAACACACGCACACAGGCACAAACGCACACACGCAAACGCACACGCACACGCACACACTCTCCACCTCTCGATTCCTATCCATTAGTCGCCTCTTAAGACAGGCAGGGCCTTCTTGCCACGGACGTATTTTTATCTCTGCGAGCCGAACGGACACACACACACACGCACAGACAAACACACGCACACAGGCACACACGCACACACCCACACGTACACGCACACGCACACACTCTCCACCTCTCGACTCCTATCCATTAGTCGCCTCTTAAGACAGGCAGGGCCTTCTTGCCTCGGCCGTATTCTTATCTCTGCAAGCCAAACGGACACACACACATACACACACACACACTCACACACACAAGCACGCACACACGCACACACACGCACACACACAAATACACTTTTCACCCCTCGACTCCTACCCATTAGTCGCCTCTTACGACAGGCATGGCCTTCTTGCCTCGGCCGTATTCTTATCTCTGCGAACCGAATGGACACACACATACATACACACATACATTTACACACGCACAAACACACACACACCTACACACGCACACACACATACACATACACTATTCACCTCTCGACTCCTACCTATTAGTCGCCCCTTACAAGAGGCAGGGCCTTCTTGCCTCGGCCGTATTCTAATCTTTGCGAACCGAATGGACACACACATACATACAAACACATATTTACACACGCACAAACACACACACACCCACACACGCACACACACATACACATACACTCTTAACCTCTCGACTCCTACCCATTAGTCGCCTCTTACGACATTCAGGGACTTCTTGCCACGGACGTATTCTTATCTCTGCAAGCCGAACGGACACACACACATACTCACACACGCACACACACACGCACACACGTACACACACACATACACTCTTCACCTCTCGACTCCTACCCATTAGTCGCCTCTTACGACAGGCAGGGCCTTCTTGCCACGGCCGTGTTCTCATTTCAGCGAGCCGACCGGACACACACACACGCACACACAAACACACGCACACAGGCACAAACGCACACACGCAATCGCACACGCACACGCACACACTCTCCACCTCTCGACTCCTATCCATTAGTCGTCTCTTAAGACAGGCAGGGCCTTCTTGCAACGAACGCATTCTTATCTCTGCGAGCCGAACGGACACACACACACACACTCACACACAAACACACACACGCAAGCACAAATACACTATTCACCTCTCGACTTCTACCCATTATTCTCCTCTTACGACAGGCCTTCTTGCCACGGCCGTGTTCTTATCTCTGCAAGCCGAACGGACACACACACACACGCACACACAAACACACGCACGCAAGCACAAATACACTATTCACCTCTCGACTTCTACCCATTATTCTCCTCTTACGACAGGCCTTCTTGCCTCGGCCGTATTCTTATCTCTGCAAGCCAAACGGACACACACACACATACACACAGACACATACACTCTTCACCTCTCGACTCACACCCATTAGTCACCTCTTACGACAGGCATGGCCTTCTTGAAACCGCTGATTTCTTATCTCTGCGAGCCAAAGGGACACACATACACATACACACACACACACACGCACACACGCACGCACACATACACTCTTCACCTCTCGACTCCTACCTATTAGTCGCCCCTTACAAGAGGCAGGGCCTTCTTGCCTCGGCCGTATTCTTATCTCTGCAAGCCAAACGGACACACACACACATACTCACACACGCACACACACACACGCACACACGCATACACACATACACTCTTCACCTCTCGTCTCCTACCTATTAGTCGCCCCTTACAAAAGGCAGGGTCTTCTTGCCTTGGCCGTATTCTTATATCTGCAATCCAAACGGACACACAAACATACACACACACTCACACACGCACACACACGCACACACGCACACACACACATATACACTCTTCAGCACTCGACTCCTACCCATTAGTCGCCTCTGACGACAGGCAGGGCCTTCTTGCCACGGCCGTGTTCTTATCTCTGCGAGCCTACTGGACACACACACACTCACACACACAAATACACACACACACTCACACACCACACACACGCACACACGCACACACACACATACACTCTTCACCTCTCGACTCCTACCTATTACTCGCCCCTTACGACAGGTAGGGCCTTCTTGCCTCGGCTGTATTCTTATCTCTGCAGGCCGAACGGACACACATACATACACACACACTCACACACGCACACACACACACACCCTCACACACACACACACACGCACACTCACACATACACTCTTCACCTTTCGACTCCTACCCATTAGTCGCCTCCTACGACAGATAGGGCCTTCTTGCCACGGCCGTATTCTTATCTCTGCGAGCCGAACGGACACACACACACACACTCACACACGCACAGACGCACACACACACATACACTCTTCACCTCTCGACTCCTACCCATTAGTCGTCTCTTAAGACAGGCAGGGCCTTTTTGCCACGGCCGTGTTTTTATCTCTGCGAGCCATACAGACACACACACACACACTCACACACACACACACACACCTAAACTCTTCACCTCTTGACTCTTACCTATTACTCGCCCCTTACGACAGGCAGGGACTTCTTGCCTCGGCTGTGTTCTTATCTCTGCAAGCCGAACGGACACACATACATACACCCACACTCACACACGCACACACACATGCACACACACACACATACACTCTTCACCTCTCGACGCCTACCCATTAGTCGTCTCTTACGACAGGCAGGGCCTTTTTGCCACGGCCGTGTTCTTATCTTTGCGAGCCATACAGACACACATACACATTCACACACACACACACCTACACTCTTCACCTCTCGACTCCTACCTATTACTCGCACCTTACGACAGGCAGGGCCTTCTTGCCTCGGCTGTATTCTTACCTATGCAGGCCGAACGGACACACATACATACACACACACTCACACACGCACACACACACACACTCACACACACACGCACACACAGACACACACATACACTCTTCACCTCTCGACTCCTACCCATTAGTCGCCTCTTACGACAGGCAGGGCTTCTTGCCACGGCCGTATTCTTATCTCTGCGAGCCAACGGACACACACACACACTCACACACGCACACACGCACACACACACACACATACACTCTTCACCTCTCGACGCCTACCCATTAGTCGTCTCTTACGACAGGCAGGGCCTTTTTGCCACGGCCGTGTTTTCACCTCTGCGAGCCATACAGACACACACACACACACACTCACAACCACACACACACACTCACAACCACACACACACACACCTAAACTCTTCTAAACGACAGGCAGGGCCTTCTTGCCACGGCTGTATTCTTATCTCTGCAAGCCGAACGGACACACACACACACATACACTCACACACGCACACACACACACACTCACACACAGGTACACTTTTCAACTCGCGATTCCTACCCATTAGTTGCTCCTTACAGCAGGCATGGCCTTCTTGCCACGGCCGTATTCGTACCTCTGCGAGCAGAAGAGACACGCACACACACACACACACATACACATACACACACACACACACACGCGCGCACACACACACATACACTCTTCACCTCTCGACTCCTACCCATTATTCTCCTCTTACGACAGGCAGAGCCTTTTTGCCACGGCCGTGTTCATATCTCTGCGAGCCGACCGGACACACACACACTGACACACACACACTCACACACACACTCACACACGCACGCACACACGCACACAAACACACACACATACACTCTTCACCTCTCGACTCCTACCCATTAGTCGCCTTTTACGACAGGCATGTCCTTCTTGCCTCGACCGTATTCTAATCTCTGCGAGCCGAACGGACACTTACATACATACACACACACTTACAAACGCACAAACACACACACACGCACACACACATACACTCTTCACCTCTCGACTCCTACCCATTAATCACCTCTTACGACAGGCATGGCATTCTTGCCACCGCTGTTTTCTTTTCTCTGCGAGCCGAAGGGACACACATACACACACACACACTCACAGACACACACACGCACGCACACACGCACACACACATACACTCACACACACACACACACGCACACACGCACACACACATACACTCTTCACCTCTCGACTCCTACCCATTAGCCGCTAATTACAACAAGCATGGCCTTCTTGTCACGGCCGTATTCTTATCTCTGCAAGCCGAACGGACACACATACATATACACACACACTCACATACGCACAAACACACACACACGCACACACACATACACTCTTCACCTCTCAACTCCTACCCATTAGTCACCTCTTACGACAGGCAAGGCATTCTTGCCACCGCTGTTTTCTTTTCTCTGCGAGCCGAAGGGACACACATACACACACACACTCACAGACACACACACACGCACGCACACACGCACACACACATACACTCACACACACACACGCACACACACACATACACTCTTCACCTCTCGATTCCTACCTATTAGTCGCCCCTTACAAGAGGCAGGGCCTTCTTGCCTTGGCCGTATTCTTATCTCTGCAAGCCTAACGGACACACACACATACACACACACACACTCACACACGCAAACACACACGCACACACATACACACACACACATACACTCTTCACCTCTCGACTCCTACCCATTAGTCGCCTCTTACGTCAGGCAGGGCCTTCTTTCCTCGGCCGTGTTCTTATCTCTGCAAGCCGAACGGACACACACACATACTCACACACGCACACACACACGCACACACACATACACTCTTCACCCCTCGACTCCTACCTATTAGTCGCCCCTTACAAGAGGCAGGGCCTTCTTGCCTCGGCCGTATTCTTATCTCTGCAAGCCTAACTGACACACACATACACACACACACACTCACACACGCAAACACACACGCACACACACACACACACATACACTCTTCACCTCTCGACTCCTACCCATTAGTCGCCTCTTACATCAGGAAGGGCCTTCTTTCCTCGGCCGTATTCTTATCTCTGTGAGCCGAAGAGACACACACACACACATACACACACACTCACACACACAAGCACGCACACACGCACACACACACGCGCACACACACACACAATTACACTCTTTACCTCTCGACTCCTACTCATTAGTCGCCTCTTACGACAAGCATGGCCTTCTTGCCACCGCTGTTTTCTTATCTCTGCGAGCCGAAGGGACACACACATACACACACACTCACACACACACGCACGCACACATACATTCTTCACCTCTCGACTCCTACCCATTAGTCGCCCATTACGACAGGCATGGCCTTCTTGCCACCGCTGTTTTCTTATCTCTGTGAGCCGAAGGGACACACACATACACACACACTCACACACACACACACACATACACTTTTCACCTCTCGACTCCTACCCATTAGTCACCTCTTACGACAGGCATGGCCTTCTTGAAACCGCTGATTTCTTATCTCTGCGAGCCGAAGGGACACACATACACATACACACACACTCACACACACACGCACACACGCACGCACACATACACTCTTCACCTCTCGACTCCTACCCATTAGTCGCCCCTTACGACAGGCATGTCCTTCTTGCCACCGCTGTTTTCTTATCTCTGCGAGCCGAAGGGACACACACACAAACATACACACACACACACTCACACACACACACACACACACACACACACGAACACACACGCACACACACGCACACACACATACACTCACACACACACACGCACACACACATACACTCTTCACCTCTCGACTCCTACCTATTAGTCGCCCCTTACAAGAGGCAGGGCCTTCTTGCCTCGGCCCTATTCTTATCTCTGCAAGCCAAACGGACACACACACATACTCACACACGCACACACAAACGCACACACGCATACACACATACACTCTTCACCTCTCGTCTCCTACCTATTAGTCGCCCCTTACAAAAGGCAGGGTCTTCTTGCCTTGGCCGTATTCTTATCTCTGCAATCCAAACGGACACACAAACATACACACACACTCACACACGCACACACACGCACACACGCACACACACACACATATACACTCTTCACCTCTCGACTCCTACCTATTAGTCGCCAGTTACAAGAGGCAGGGCCTTCTTGCCTCGGCCCTATTCTTATGTCTGCAAGCCAAACGGACACACACACATACTCACACACGCACACACACACGCACACACGCATACACACATACACTCTTCACCTCTCGTCTCCTACCTATTAGTCGCCCCTTACAAAAGGCAGGGTCTTCTTGCCTTGGCCGTATTCTTATCTCTGCAATCCAAACGGACACACAAACATACACACACACTCACACACGCACACACACGCACACACGCACACACACACATACACTCTTCACCTCTCGACTCCTACCTATTACTCGCCCCTTACGACAGGCAGGGCCTTCTTGCCTCGGCTGTATTCTTATCTCTGCAGGCCGAACGGACACACATACATACACACACACTCACACACGCACACACACACACACCCTCACACACACACACACACGCACACACACACATACACTCTTCACCTTTCGACTCCTACCCATTAGTCGCCTCCTACGACAGATAGGGCCTTCTTGCCACGGCCGTATTCTTATCTCTGCGAGCCGAACGGACACACACACACACACTCACACACGCACAGACGCACACACACACATACACTCTTCACCTCTCGACTCCTACCCATTAGTCGTCTCTTAAGACAGGCAGGGCCTTTTTGCCACGGCCGTGTTTTTATCTCTGCGAGCCATACAGACACACACACACACTCACACACACACACACACACACCTAAACTCTTCACCTCTCGACTCTTACCTATTACTCGCCCCTTACGACAGGCAGGGACTTCTTGCCTCGGCTGTGTTCTTATCTCTGCAAGCCGAACGGACACACATACATACACCCACACTCACACACGCACACACACATGCACACACACACACACATACACTCTTCACCTCTCGACGCCTACCCATTAGTCGTCTCTTACGACAGGCAGGGCCTTTTTGCCACGGCCGTGTTCTTATCTTTGCGAGCCATACAGACACACATACACATTCACACACACACACACCTACACTCTTCACCTCTCGACTCCTACCTATTACTCGCACCTTACGACAGGCAGGGCCTTCTTGCCTCGGCTGTATTCTTACCTATGCAGGCCGAACGGACACACATACATACACACACACTCACACACGCACACACACACACACTCACACACACACGCACACACAGACACACACATACACTCTTCACCTCTAGACTCCTACCCATTAGTCGCCTCTTACGACAGGCAGGGCTTCTTGCCACGGCCGTATTCTTATCTCTGCGAGCCAACGGACACACACACACACTCACACACGCACACACGCACACACACACACACATACACTCTTCACCTCTCGACGCCTACCCATTAGTCGTCTCTTACGACAGGCAGGGCCTTTTTGCCACCGCCGTGTTTTCACCTCTGCGAGCCATACAGACACACACACACACACACTCACAACCACACACACACACTCACAACCACACACACACACACACCTAAACTCTTCTAAACGACAGGCAGGGCCTTCTTGCCACGGCTGTATTCTTATCTCTGCAAGCCGAACGGACACACACACACATACACTCACACACGCACACACACACACACTCACACACAGGTACACTTTTCAACTCGCGATTCCTACCCATTAGTTGCTCCTTACAGCAGGCATGGCCTTCTTGCCACGGCCGTATTCGTACCTCTGCGAGCAGAAGAGACACGCACACACACACACACATACACATACACACACACACACACGCGCGCACACACACACATACACTCTTCACCTCTCGACTCCTACCCATTATTCTCCTCTTACGACAGGCAGAGCCTTTTTGCCACGGCCGTGTTCATATCTCTGCGAGCCGACCGGACACACACACACTGACACACACACACTCACACACACACTCACACACGCACGCACACACGCACACAAACACACACACATACACTCTTCACCTCTCGACTCCTACCCATTAGTCGCCTTTTACGACAGGCATGTCCTTCTTGCCTCGACCATATTCTAATCTCTGCGAGCCGAACGGACACTTACATACATACACACACACTTACAAACGCACAAACACACACACACGCACACACACATACACTCTTCACCTCTCGACTCCTACCCATTAATCACCTCTTACGACAGGCATGGCATTCTTGCCACCGCTGTTTTCTTTTCTCTGCGAGCCGAAGGGACACACATACACACACACACTCACAGACACACACACGCACGCACACACGCACACACACATACACTCTCACACACACACACGCACACACGCACACACACATACACTCTTCACCTCTCGACTCCTACCCATTAGCCGCTAATTACAACAAGCATGGCCTTCTTGTCACGGCCGTATTCTTATCTCTGCAAGCCGAACGGACACACATACATATACACACACACTCACATACGCACAAACACACACACACGCACACACACATACACTCTTCACCTCTCGACTCCTACCCATTAGTCACCTCTTACGACAGGCAAGGCATTCTTGCCACCGCTGTTTTCTTTTCTCTGCGAGCCGAAGGGACACACATACACACACACACTCACAGACACACACACACGCACGCACACACGCACACACACATACACTCACACACACACACGCACACACGCACACACACATACACTCTTCACCTCTCGATTCCTACCTATTAGTCGCCCCTTACAAGAGGCAGGGCCTTCTTGCCTTGGCCGTATTCTTATCTCTGCAAGCCTAACGGACACACACACATACACACACACACACTCACACACGCAAACACACACGCACACACATACACACACACACATACACTCTTCACCTCTCGACTCCTACCCATTAGTCGCCTCTTACGTCAGGCAGGGCCTTCTTTCCTCGGCCGTGTTCTTATCTCTGCAAGCCGAACGGACATACACACATACTCACACACGCACACACACACGCACACACACATACACTCTTCACCCCTCGACTCCTACCTATTAGTCGCCCCTTACAAGAGGCAGGGCCTTCTTGCCTCGGCCGTATTCTTATCTCTGCAAGCCTAACTGACACACACATACACACACACACACTCACACACGCAAACACACACGCACACACACACACACACACATACACTCTTCACCTCTCGACTCCTACCCATTAGTCGCCTCTTACATCAGGAAGGGCCTTCTTTCCTCGGCCGTATTCTTATCTCTGTGAGCCGAAGAGACACACACACACACATACACACACACTCACACACACAAGCACGCACACACGCACACACACACGCGCACACACACACACAATTACACTCTTCACCTCTCGACTCCTACTAATTAGTCGCCTCTTACGACAAGCATGGCCTTCTTGCCACCGCTGTTTTCTTATCTCTGCGAGCCGAAGGGACACACACATACACACACACTCACACACACACGCACGCACACATACATTCTTCACCTCTCGACTCCTACCCATTAGTCGCCCATTACGACAGGCATGGCCTTCTTGCCACCGCTGTTTTCTTATCTCTGTGAGCCGAAGGGACACACACATACACACACACTCACACACACACACACACACATACACTTTTCACCTCTCGACTCCTACCCATTAGTCACCTCTTACGACAGGCATGGCCTTCTTGAAACCTCTGATTTCTTATCTCTGCGAGCCGAAGAAACACACATACACATACACACACACTCACACACACACGCACACACGCACGCACACATACACTCTTCACCTCTCGACTCCTACCCATTAGTCGCCCCTTACGACAGGCATGTCCTTCTTGCCACCGCTGTTTTCTTATCTCTGCGAGCCGAAGGGACACACACACAAACATACACACACACACACTCACACACACACACACACACACACACACGAACACACACGCACACACACGCACACACACATACACTCACACACACACACGCACACACACATACACTCTTCACCTCTCGACTCCTACCTATTAGTCGCCCCTTACAAGAGGCAGGGCCTTCTTGCCTCGGCCCTATTCTTATCTCTGCAAGCCAAACGGACACACACACATACTCACACACGCACACACAAACGCACACACGCATACACACATACACTCTTCACCTCTCGTCTCCTACCTATTAGTCGCCCCTTACAAAAGGCAGGGTCTTCTTGCCTTGGCCGTATTCTTATCTCTGCAATCCAAACGGACACACAAACATACACACACACTCACACACGCACACACACGCACACACGCACACACACACACATATACACTCTTCACCTCTCGACTCCTACCTATTAGTCGCCAGTTACAAGAGGCAGGGCCTTCTTGCCTCGGCCCTATTCTTATCTCTGCAAGCCAAACGGACACACACACATACTCACACACGCACACACACACGCACACACGCATACACACATACACTCTTCACCTCTCGTCTCCTACCTATTAGTCGCCCCTTACAAAAGGCAGGGTCTTCTTGCCTTGGCCGTATTCTTATCTCTGCAATCCAAACGGACACACAAACATACACACACACTCACACACGCACACACACGCACACACGCACACACACACATATACACTCTTCACCACTCGACTCCTACCCATAAGTCGCCTCTTACGACAGGCAGGGCCTTCTTGCCACGGCCGTGTTCTTATCTCTGCGAGCCTACTGGACACACACACACACTCACACAAGCACACACACGCACACACGCAGACGCACAGACACACACATACACTCTTCACCTCTCGACTTCTACCCATTAGTCACCGCTTACGACAGGCAGCGCTTTTTTGGCACGGACGTGTTCTTATCTCGGCGAGCCGACCGGACACACACACACTCACACACGCACACACACACGCACACAAGCACACACACACATACACTCTTCACCTCTCGACTCCTACCAATTAGTCGCCACTTACGACAGGCAGGGCCTTCTTGCCTCGGCCATTAGCTTATCTCTGCAAGCCGAACGGACACACACACACTCACACACACACGCACGCACACACGCACACACACGCACACACACACACACAAATACACTCTTCACCTCTCGACTCCTACCCATTAGTCGCCTCTTACGACAGGCATGGCCTTCTTGCCTCGGCCGTATTCTAATCTCTGAGAGCCGAATGGACACACACATACATACACACACACACACCCACACACGCACACACACATACACTATTCACCTCTCGACTTCTACCTATTAGTCGCCCCATACAAGAGGCAGGGCCTTCTTGCCTCGGCCGTATTCTTATCTCTGCAAGCCAAACAGACACACACACATACACACACACTTACACACGCACACACACGCACACGCCTCTTACGACAAGCAGGGCCTTCTTGCCACGGCCGTGTTCTTATCTCTGCGAGCCGACTGGACACACACACTCACACACACAAATACACACACACACTCACACACGCACACACACGCACACACGCACACTCACACACACATACACTCTTCACCTCTCGACTCCTACCCATTAGTCGCCTCTTACGACAAGCAGGGCCTTCTTGCCACGGCGGTGTTCTTATCTCTGCAAGCCGAATGGACACACACACACACGCACACACAAACACACGCTCACAGGCATACTCGCACACACGCACACGCACACGCACACACTCCAAACCTCTCGACTCCTATCCATTAGTCGCCTCTTAAGACAGGCAGGGCCTTCTTGCCACAGACGTATTTCTATCTCTGCGAGCCGAACGGACACACACACACACTTGCACACACACACACACACACACACACACACACATACACGCTTCACATCTCGACTCCTACCAATTAGTCGCTCCTTACAGCAAGCATGGCCTTCTTGCCACGGACGTATTCTTATCTCTGCGAGCCAAAGGTATACACACACACATATACACACACATACTCACACACACACGCACACACGCACACACACACACACAATCTTCACCTCTCGACTCCTACCCATTAGTCGCCTCTTACGACAGGCATGGCCTTCTTGTCACGGCTGTATTTTTATCTCTGCGAGCAGAAGGGACACACACACATACACACACATACACACACACACATTCACACACACACGCACGCACACATACACTCTTCACCTCTCGACTCCTACCCATTAGTCGCTCCTTAAGACTGGCAAGGCCTTCTTGCCACGGCTGTTTTCTTATCTCTGCGAGACGACCGGACACACACACACTCACACAAGCACACACACGCACACACGCACACACACACACACACATACACTCTTCACCTCTCGACTTCTACCCATTAGTCACCGCTTACGACAGGCAGGGCCTTCTTGGCACGGACGTGTTCTTATCTCTGCGAGCCGACCGGACACACACACACTCACACACGCACACACACACGCACACACGCACACACACACACATACACTCTTCACCTCTCGACTCCTACCAATTAGTCGCCACTTACGACAGGCAGGGCCTTCTTGCCTCGGCCGTAAGCTTATCTCTGCAAGCTGAACGGACACACACACTCACACACACAAGCACGCACACACGCACACACACACGCGCACACAATCACACAATTACACTCTTCACCTCTCGACTCCTACCCATTAGTCGCCTCTTACGACAGGCAGGGCCTTCTTGCCACTGCCGTGTTCTTATCTCTGCGAGCCTACTGGACACACACACACTCACACACACAAATACACACACACACTCACACACGCACACACACGCAGACGCACACACACACACATACACTCTTCACCTCTCGACTTCTACCCATTAGTCACCGCTTACGACAGGCAGGGCTTTCTTGGCACGGACGTGTTCTTATCTCTGCAAGCCGAACGGACACACACACACTCACACACACACGCACGCACACACGCACACACACGCACACACACACACACCAATACACTCTTCACCTCTCGACTCCTACCCATTAGTCGCCTCTTACGACAGGCATGGCCTTCTTGCCTCGGCCGTATTCTAATCTCTGCGAGCCGAATGGACACACACATACAGACACACACACTTACACACGCACAAACACACACACACACCTACACACGCACACATACATACACTATTCACCTCTCGACTCCTACCTATTAGTCGCCCCATACAAGAGGCAGGGCCTTCTTGCCTTGGCTGTATTCTTATCTCTGCAAGCCAAACAGACACACACACATACACACACACTTACACACGCACACACACGCACACGCCTCTTACGACAGGCAGGGCCCTCTTGCCACGGCCGTGTTCTTATCTCTGCGAGCCGACTGGACACACACACTCACACACACAAATACACACACACACTCACACACGCACACACACGCACACATGCAAACACACACATACACTCTTCACCTCTCGACTCCTACCCATTAGTCGCCTCTTACGACAGGCAGGGCCTTCTTGCCACGGCCGTGTTCTTATCTCTGCGAGACGACCGGACACACACACACACTCACACAAGCACACACACGCACACACGCAGACGCACACACACACACATACACTCTTCACCTCTCGACTTCTACCCATTAGTCACCGCTTACGACAGGCAGGGCTTTCTTGGCACGGACGTGTTCTTATCTCTGCAAGCCGAACGGACACACACACACACGCACACACAAACACACGCTCACAGGCATACACGCACACACGCACACACACACGCACACACACACACACACACATACACGCTTCACCTCTCGACTCCTACCAATTAGTCGCTACTTACAGCAAGCATGGCCTTCTTGCCACGGACGTATTCTTATCTCTGCGAGCCAAAGGTATACACACACACATACACACACACATACTCACACACACACGCACACACGCACACACACACACAATCTTCACCTCTCGACTCCTACCCATTAGTCGCCTCTCACGACAGGCATGGCCTTCTTGTCACGCCTGTATTTTTATCTCTGCGAGCAGAAGGGACATACACACATACACACACATACACACACATACACACACACATTCACACACACACGCACGCACACATACACTCTTCACCTCTCGACTCCTACCCATTAGTCGCCCCTTAAGACTGGCATAGCCTTCTTGCCACGGCTGTTTTAATATCTCTGTGAGACGACCGGACACACACACACACTCACACAAGCACACACACGCACACACGCACACACACACACACATACACTCTTCACCTCTCGACTTCTACCCATTAGTCACCGCTTACGACAGGCAGGGCCTTCTTGGCACGGACGTGTTCTTATCTCTGCGAGACGACCGGACACACACACTCTCACACAAGCACACACACGCACACACGCACACACATACACATACACTCTTCACCTCTCGACTTCTACCCATTAGTCACCGCTTACGACAGGCAGGGCCTTCTTGGCACGGACGTGTTCTTATCTCTGCGAGCCGACTGGACACACACACTCACACACACAAATACACACACACACTCACACACGCACACACACGCACACACGCACACTCACACACACATACACTCTTCACCTCTCGAGTTCTACCCATTAGTCACCGCTTACGACAGGCAGGGCCTTCTTGGCACGGACGTGTTCTTATCTCTGCGAGACGACCGGACACACACACTCTCACACAAGCACACACACGCACACACGCACACACATACACATACACTCTTCACCTCTCGACTTCTACCCATTAGTCACCGCTTACGACAGGCAGGGCCTTCTTGGCACGGACGTGTTCTTATCTCTGCAAGTCGAACGGACACACACACACATACACTCACACACGCACACACACACACACTCACACACAGGTACACTCTTCAACTCGCGATTCCTACCCATTAGTTGCTCCTTACAGCAGGCATGGCCTTCTTGCCACGGCCGTATTCGTACCTCTGCAAGCAGAAGAGACACGCACACACACACACATACACATACACACACACGCGCGCGCACACACACACATACACTCTTCACCTCTCGACTCCTACCCATTATTCTCCTCTTACGACAGGCAGAGCCTTCTTGCCACGGCCGTGTTCATATCTCTGCGAGCCGACCGGACACACACACACACTGACAAACACACACTCACACACACACTCACACACGCACGCACACACGCACACAAACACACACACACATACACTCTTCACCTCTCGACTCCTACCCATTATTCTGCTCTTACGACAGGCAGGGCCTTCTTGCCACGGACGTATTCTTATCTCTGCGAGCCGAACGGACACACACACACACACACTCGCACACACACACACACACATACACTCTTCACCTCTCGACTTCTACCCATTAGTCACCGCTTACGACAGGCAGGGCCTTCTTGGCACGGACGTGTTCTTATCTCTGCGAGCCGACCGGACACACACACACTCACACACGCACACACACACGCACACACGCACACACACACACATACACTCTTCACCTCTCGACTCCTACCAATTAGTCGCCACTTACGACAGGCAGGGCCTTCTTGCCTCGGCCGTAAGCTTATCTCTGCAAGCTGAACGGACACACACACTCACACACACAAGCACGCACACACGCACACACACACGCGCACACAATCACACAATTACACTCTTCACCTCTCGACTCCTACCCATTAGTCGCCTCTTACGACAGGCAGGGCCTTCTTGCCACTGCCGTGTTCTTATCTCTGCGAGCCTACTGGACACACACACACTCACACACACAAATACACACACACACTCACACACGCACACACACGCAGACGCACACACACACACATACACTCTTCACCTCTCGACTTCTACCCATTAGTCACCGCTTACGACAGGCAGGGCTTTCTTGGCACGGACGTGTTCTTATCTCTGCAAGCCGAACGGACACACACACACTCACACACACACGCACGCACACACGCACACACACGCACACACACACACACCAATACACTCTTCACCTCTCGACTCCTACCCATTAGTCACCGCTTACGACAGGCAGGGCCTTCTTGCCTCGGCCGTATTCTAATCTCTGCGAGCCGAATGGACACACACATACATACACACACACTTACACACGCACAAACACACACACACACCTACACACGCACACATACATACACTATTCACCTCTCGACTCCTACCTATTAGTCGCCCCATACAAGAGGCAGGGCCTTCTTGCCTTGGCTGTATTCTTATCTCTGCAAGCCAAACAGACACACACACATACACACACACTTACACACGCACACGCCTCTTACGACAGGCAGGGCCCTCTTGCCACGGCCGTGTTCTAATCTCTGCGAGCCGACTGGACACACACACTCACACACACAAATACACACACACACTCACACACGCACACACACGCACACATGCAAACACACACATACACTCTTCACCTCTCGACTCCTACACATTAGTCGCCTCTTACGACAGGCAGGGCCTTCTTGCCACGGCCGTGTTCTTATCTCTGCGAGACGACCGGACACACACACACACTCACACAAGCACACACACGCACACACGCAGACGCACACACACACACATACACTCTTCACCTCTCGTCTTCTACCCATTAGTCACCGCTTACGACAGGCAGGGCTTTCTTGGCACGGACGTGTTCTTATCTCTGCAAGCCGAACGGACACACACACACACGCACACACAAACACACGCTCACAGGCATACACGCACACACGCACACACACACGCACACACACACACACACATACACGCTTCACCTCTCGACTCCTACCAATTAGTCGCTCCTTACAGCAAGCATGGCCTTCTTGCCACGGACGTATTCTTATCTCTGCGAGCCAAAGGTATACACACACACATACACACACACATACTCACACACACACGCACACACGCACACACACACACAATCTTCACCTCTCGACTCCTACCCATTAGTCGCCTCTCACGACAGGCATGGCCTTCTTGTCACGGCTGTATTTTTATCTCTGCAAGCAGAAGGGACATACACACATACACACACATACACACACACATTCACACACACACGCACGCACACATACACTCTTCACCTCTCGACTCCTACCCATTAGTCGCCCCTTAAGACTGGCATAGCCTTCTTGCCACGGCTGTTTTAATATCTCTGTGAGACGACCGGACACACACACACACTCACACAAGCACACACACGCACACACGCACACACACACACACATACACTCTTCACCTCTCGACTTCTACCCATTAGTCACCGCTTACGACAGGCAGGGCCTTCTTGGCACGGACGTGTTCTTATCTCTGCGAGACGACCGGACACACACACTCTCACACAAGCACACACACGCACACACGCACACACATACACATACACTCTTCACCTCTCGACTTCTACCCATTAGTCACCGCTTACGACAGGCAGGGCCTTCTTGGCACGGACGTGTTCTTATCTCTGCGAGCCGACTGGACACACACACTCACACACACAAATACACACACACACTCACACACGCACACACACGCACACACGCACACTCACACACACATACACTCTTCACCTCTCGAGTTCTACCCATTAGTCACCGCTTACGACAGGCAGGGCCTTCTTGGCACGGACGTGTTCTTATCTCTGCGAGACGACCGGACACACACACTCTCACACAAGCACACACACGCACACACGCACACACATACACATACACTCTTCACCTCTCGACTTCTACCCATTAGTCACCGCTTACGACAGGCAGGGCCTTCTTGGCACGGACGTGTTCTTATCTCTGCGAGCCGACTGGACACACACACTCACACACACAAATACACACACACACTCACACACGCACACACACGCACACACGCACACACATACACATACACTCTTCACCTCTCGACTTCTACCCATTAGTCACCGCTTACGATAGGCAGGGCCTTCTTGGCACGGACGTGTTCTTATCTCTGCGAGACGACCGGACACACACACTCTCACACAAGCACACACACGCACACACGCACACACACACACATACACTCTTCACCTCTCGACTTCTACCCATTAGTCACCGCTTACGACAGGCAGGGCCTTCTTGGCACGGACGTGTTCTTATCTCTGCGAGCCGACCGGACACACACACACTCACACACGCACACACACACGCACACACGCACACACACACACATACACTCTTCACCTCTCGACTCCTACCAATTAGTCGCCACTTACGACAGGCAGGGCCTTCTTGCCTCGGCCGTAAGCTTATCTCTGCAAGCTGAACGGACACACACACTCACACACACAAGCACGCACACACGCACACACACACGCGCACACAATCACACAATTACACTCTTCACCTCTCGACTCCTACCCATTAGTCGCCTCTTACGACAGGCAGGGCCTTCTTGCCACTGCCGTGTTCTTATCTCTGCGAGCCTACTGGACACACACACACTCACACACACAAATACACACACACACTCACACACGCACACACACGCAGACGCACACACACACACATACACTCTTCACCTCTCGACTTCTACCCATTAGTCACCGCTTACGACAGGCAGGGCTTTCTTGGCACGGACGTGTTCTTATCTCTGCAAGCCGAACGGACACACACACACTCACACACACACGCACGCACACACGCACACACACGCACACACACACACACCAATACACTCTTCACCTCTCGACTCCTACCCATTAGTCGCCTCTTACGACAGGCATGGCCTTCTTGCCTCGGCCGTATTCTAATCTCTGCGAGCCGAATGGACACACACATACAGACACACACACTTACACACGCACAAACACACACACACACCTACACACGCACACATACATACACTATTCACCTCTCGACTCCTACCTATTAGTCGCCCCATACAAGAGGCAGGGCCTTCTTGCCTTGGCTGTATTCTTATCTCTGCAAGCCAAACAGACACACACACATACACACACACTTACACACGCACACACACGCACACGCCTCTTACGACAGGCAGGGCCCTCTTGCCACGGCCGTGTTCTTATCTCTGCGAGCCGACTGGACACACACACTCACACACACAAATACACACACACACTCACACACGCACACACACGCACACATGCAAACACACACATACACTCTTCACCTCTCGACTCCTACCCATTAGTCGCCTCTTACGACAGGCAGGGCCTTCTTGCCACGGCCGTGTTCTTATCTCTGCGAGACGACCGGACACACACACACACTCACACAAGCACACACACGCACACACGCAGACGCACACACACACACATACACTCTTCACCTCTCGACTTCTACCCATTAGTCACCGCTTACGACAGGCAGGGCTTTCTTGGCACGGACGTGTTCTTATCTCTGCAAGCCGAACGGACACACACACACACGCACACACAAACACACGCTCACAGGCATACACGCACACACGCACACACACACGCACACACACACACACACACATACACGCTTCACCTCTCGACTCCTACCAATTAGTCGCTACTTACAGCAAGCATGGCCTTCTTGCCACGGACGCATTCTTATCTCTGCGAGCCAAAGGTATACACACACACATACACACACACATACTCACACACACACGCACACACGCACACACACACACAATCTTCACCTCTCGACTCCTACCCATTAGTCGCCTCTCACGACAGGCATGGCCTTCTTGTCACGCCTGTATTTTTATCTCTGCGAGCAGAAGGGACATACACACATACACACACATACACACACATACACACACACATTCACACACACACGCACGCACACATACACTCTTCACCTCTCGACTCCTACCCATTAGTCGCCCCTTAAGACTGGCATAGCCTTCTTGCCACGGCTGTTTTAATATCTCTGTGAGACGACCGGACACACACACACACTCACACAAGCACACACACGCACACACGCACACACACACACACACACACATACACTCTTCACCTCTCGACTTCTACCCATTAGTCACCGCTTACGACAGGCAGGGCCTTCTTGGCACGGACGTGTTCTTATCTCTGCGAGACGACCGGACACACACACTCTCACACAAGCACACACACGCACACACGCACACACATACACATACACTCTTCACCTCTCGACTTCTACCCATTAGTCACCGCTTACGACAGGCAGGGCCTTCTTGGCACGGACGTGTTCTTATCTCTGCGAGCCGACTGGACACACACACTCACACACACAAATACACACACACACTCACACACGCACACACACGCACACACGCACACTCACACACACATACACTCTTCACCTCTCGAGTTCTACCCATTAGTCACCGCTTACGACAGGCAGGGCCTTCTTGGCACGGACGTGTTCTTATCTCTGCGAGACGACCGGACACACACACTCTCACACAAGCACACACACGCACACACGCACACACATACACATACACTCTTCACCTCTCGACTTCTACCCATTAGTCACCGCTTACGACAGGCAGGGCCTTCTTGGCACGGACGTGTTCTTATCTCTGCAAGTCGAACGGACACACACACACATACACTCACACACGCACACACACACACACTCACACACAGGTACACTCTTCAACTCGCGATTCCTACCCATTAGTTGCTCCTTACAGCAGGCATGGCCTTCTTGCCACGGCCGTATTCGTACCTCTGCGAGCAGAAGAGACACGCACACACACACACATACACATACACACACACGCGCGCGCACACACACACATACACTCTTCACCTCTCGACTCCTACCCATTATTCTCCTCTTACGACAGGCAGAGCCTTCTTGCCACGGCCGTGTTCATATCTCTGCGAGCCGACCGGACACACACACACACTGACAAACACACACTCACACACACACTCACACACGCACGCACACACGCACACAAACACACACACATACACTCTTCACCTCTCGACTCCTACCCATTATTCTGCTCTTACGACAGGCAGGGCCTTCTTGCCACGGACGTATTCTTATCTCTGCGAGCCGAACGGACACACACACACACACACACTCGCACACACACACACACACATACACTCTTCACCTCTCGACTTCTACCCATTAGTCACCGCTTACGACAGGCAGGGCCTTCTTGGCACGGACGTGTTCTTATCTCTGCGAGCCGACCGGACACACACACACTCACACACGCACACACACACGCACACACGCACACACACACACATACACTCTTCACCTCTCGACTCCTACCAATTAGTCGCCACTTACGACAGGCAGGGCCTTCTTGCCTCGGCCGTAAGCTTATCTCTGCAAGCTGAACGGACACACACACTCACACACACAAGCACGCACACACGCACACACACACGCGCACACAATCACACAATTACACTCTTCACCTCTCGACTCCTACCCATTAGTCGCCTCTTACGACAGGCAGGGCCTTCTTGCCACTGCCGTGTTCTTATCTCTGCGAGCCTACTGGACACACACACACTCACACACACAAATACACACACACACTCACACACGCACACACACGCAGACGCACACACACACACATACACTCTTCACCTCTCGACTTCTACCCATTAGTCACCGCTTACGACAGGCAGGGCTTTCTTGGCACGGACGTGTTCTTATCTCTGCAAGCCGAACGGACACACACACACTCACACACACACGCACGCACACACGCACACACACGCACACACACACACACCAATACACTCTTCACCTCTCGACTCCTACCCATTAGTCACCGCTTACGACAGGCAGGGCCTTCTTGCCTCGGCCGTATTCTAATCTCTGCGAGCCGAATGGACACACACATACATACACACACACTTACACACGCACAAACACACACACACACCTACACACGCACACATACATACACTATTCACCTCTCGACTCCTACCTATTAGTCGCCCCATACAAGAGGCAGGGCCTTCTTGCCTTGGCTGTATTCTTATCTCTGCAAGCCAAACAGACACACACACATACACACACACTTACACACGCACACGCCTCTTACGACAGGCAGGGCCCTCTTGCCACGGCCGTGTTCTAATCTCTGCGAGCCGACTGGACACACACACTCACACACACAAATACACACACACACTCACACACGCACACACACGCACACATGCAAACACACACATACACTCTTCACCTCTCGACTCCTACACATTAGTCGCCTCTTACGACAGGCAGGGCCTTCTTGCCACGGCCGTGTTCTTATCTCTGCGAGACGACCGGACACACACACACACTCACACAAGCACACACACGCACACACGCAGACGCACACACACACACATACACTCTTCACCTCTCGTCTTCTACCCATTAGTCACCGCTTACGACAGGCAGGGCTTTCTTGGCACGGACGTGTTCTTATCTCTGCAAGCCGAACGGACACACACACACACGCACACACAAACACACGCTCACAGGCATACACGCACACACGCACACACACACGCACACACACACACACACATACACGCTTCACCTCTCGACTCCTACCAATTAGTCGCTCCTTACAGCAAGCATGGCCTTCTTGCCACGGACGTATTCTTATCTCTGCGAGCCAAAGGTATACACACACACATACACACACACATACTCACACACACACGCACACACGCACACACACACACAATCTTCACCTCTCGACTCCTACCCATTAGTCGCCTCTCACGACAGGCATGGCCTTCTTGTCACGGCTGTATTTTTATCTCTGCAAGCAGAAGGGACATACACACATACACACACATACACACACACATTCACACACACACGCACGCACACATACACTCTTCACCTCTCGACTCCTACCCATTAGTCGCCCCTTAAGACTGGCATAGCCTTCTTGCCACGGCTGTTTTAATATCTCTGTGAGACGACCGGACACACACACACACTCACACAAGCACACACACGCACACACGCACACACACACACACATACACTCTTCACCTCTCGACTTCTACCCATTAGTCACCGCTTACGACAGGCAGGGCCTTCTTGGCACGGACGTGTTCTTATCTCTGCGAGACGACCGGACACACACACTCTCACACAAGCACACACACGCACACACGCACACACATACACATACACTCTTCACCTCTCGACTTCTACCCATTAGTCACCGCTTACGACAGGCAGGGCCTTCTTGGCACGGACGTGTTCTTATCTCTGCGAGCCGACTGGACACACACACTCACACACACAAATACACACACACACTCACACACGCACACACACGCACACACGCACACTCACACACACATACACTCTTCACCTCTCGAGTTCTACCCATTAGTCACCGCTTACGACAGGCAGGGCCTTCTTGGCACGGACGTGTTCTTATCTCTGCGAGACGACCGGACACACACACTCTCACACAAGCACACACACGCACACACGCACACACATACACATACACTCTTCACCTCTCGACTTCTACCCATTAGTCACCGCTTACGACAGGCAGGGCCTTCTTGGCACGGACGTGTTCTTATCTCTGCGAGCCGACTGGACACACACACTCACACACACAAATACACACACACACTCACACACGCACACACACGCACACACGCACACACATACACATACACTCTTCACCTCTCGACTTCTACCCATTAGTCACCGCTTACGATAGGCAGGGCCTTCTTGGCACGGACGTGTTCTTATCTCTGCGAGACGACCGGACACACACACTCTCACACAAGCACACACACGCACACACGCACACACACACACATACACTCTTCACCTTTCGACTTCTACCCATTAGTCACCGCTTACGACAGGCAGGGCCTTCTTGGCACGGACGTGTTCTTATCTCTGCGAGCCGACCGGACACACACACACTCACACACGCACACACACACGCACACACGCACACACACACACATACACTCTTCACCTCTCGACTCCTACCAATTAGTCGCCACTTACGACAGGCAGGGCCTTCTTGCCTCGGCCGTAAGCTTATCTCTGCAAGCTGAACGGACACACACACTCACACACACAAGCACGCACACACGCACACACACACGCGCACACAATCACACAATTACACTCTTCACCTCTCGACTCCTACCCATTAGTCGCCTCTTACGACAGGCAGGGCCTTCTTGCCACTGCCGTGTTCTTATCTCTGCGAGCCTACTGGACACACACACACTCACACACACAAATACACACACACACTCACACACGCACACACACGCAGACGCACACACACACACATACACTCTTCACCTCTCGACTTCTACCCATTAGTCACCACTTACGACAGGCAGGGCTTTCTTGGCACGGACGTGTTCTTATCTCTGCAAGCCGAACGGACACACACACACTCACACACACACGCACGCACACACGCACACACACGCACACACACACACACCAATACACTCTTCACCTCTCGACTCCTACCCATTAGTCGCCTCTTACGACAGGCATGGCCTTCTTGCCTCGGCCGTATTCTAATCTCTGCGAGCCGAATGGACACACACATACAGACACACACACTTACACACGCACAAACACACACACACACCTACACACGCACACATACATACACTATTCACCTCTCGACTCCTACCTATTAGTCGCCCCATACAAGAGGCAGGGCCTTCTTGCCTTGGCTGTATTCTTATCTCTGCAAGCCAAACAGACACACACACATACACACACACTTACACACGCACACACACGCACACGCCTCTTACGACAGGCAGGGCCCTCTTGCCACGGCCGTGTTCTTATCTCTGCGAGCCGACTGGACACACACACTCACACACACAAATACACACACACACTCACACACGCACACACACGCACACATGCAAACACACACATACACTCTTCACCTCTCGACTCCTACCCATTAGTCGCCTCTTACGACAGGCAGGGCCTTCTTGCCACGGCCGTGTTCTTATCTCTGCGAGACGACCGGACACACACACACACTCACACAAGCACACACACGCACACACGCAGACGCACACACACACACATACACTCTTCACCTCTCGACTTCTACCCATTAGTCACCGCTTACGACAGGCAGGGCTTTCTTGGCACGGACGTGTTCTTATCTCTGCAAGCCGAACGGACACACACACACACGCACACACAAACACACGCTCACAGGCATACACGCACACACGCACACACACACGCACACACACACACACACACATACACGCTTCACCTCTCGACTCCTACCAATTAGTCGCTACTTACAGCAAGCATGGCCTTCTTGCCACGGACGTATTCTTATCTCTGCGAGCCAAAGGTATACACACACACATACACACACACATACTCACACACACACGCACACACGCACACACACACACAATCTTCACCTCTCGACTCCTACCCATTAGTCGCCTCTCACGACAGGCATGGCCTTCTTGTCACGCCTGTATTTTTATCTCTGCGAGCAGAAGGGACATACACACATACACACACATACACACACATACACACACACATTCACACACACACGCACGCACACATACACTCTTCACCTCTCGACTCCTACCCATTAGTCGCCCCTTAAGACTGGCATAGCCTTCTTGCCACGGCTGTTTTAATATCTCTGTGAGACGACCGGACACACACACACACTCACACAAGCACACACACGCACACACGCACACACACACACACACACATACACTCTTCACCTCTCGACTTCTACCCATTAGTCACCGCTTACGACAGGCAGGGCCTTCTTGGCACGGACGTGTTCTTATCTCTGCGAGACGACCGGACACACACACTCTCACACAAGCACACACACGCACACACGCACACACATACACATACACTCTTCACCTCTCGACTTCTACCCATTAGTCACCGCTTACGACAGGCAGGGCCTTCTTGGCACGGACGTGTTCTTATCTCAGCGAGCCGACTGGACACACACACTCACACACACAAATACACACACACACTCACACACGCACACACACGCACACACGCACACTCACACACACATACACTCTTCACCTCTCGAGTTCTACCCATTAGTCACCGCTTACGACAGGCAGGGCCTTCTTGGCACGGACGTGTTCTTATCTCTGCGAGACGACCGGACACACACACTCTCACACAAGCACACACACGCACACACGCACACACATACACATACACTCTTCACCTCTCGACTTCTACCCATTAGTCACCGCTTACGACAGGCAGGGCCTTCTTGGCACGGACGTGTTCTTATCTCTGCAAGTCGAACGGACACACACACACATACACTCACACACGCACACACACACACACTCACACACAGGTACACTCTTCAACTCGCGATTCCTACCCATTAGTTGCTCCTTACAGCAGGCATGGCCTTCTTGCCACGGCCGTATTCGTACCTCTGCGAGCAGAAGAGACACGCACACACACACACATACACATACACACACACGCGCGCGCACACACACACATACACTCTTCACCTCTCGACTCCTACCCATTATTCTCCTCTTACGACAGGCAGAGCCTTCTTGCCACGGCCGTGTTCATATCTCTGCGAGCCGACCGGACACACACACACACTGACAAACACACACTCACACACACACTCACACACGCACGCACACACGCACACAAACACACACACATACACTCTTCACCTCTCGACTCCTACCCATTATTCTGCTCTTACGACAGGCAGGGCCTTCTTGCCACGGACGTATTCTTATCTCTGCGAGCCGAACGGACACACACACACACACACACTCGCACACACACACACACACATACACTCTTCACCTCTCGACTTCTACCCATTAGTCACCGCTTACGACAGGCAGGGCCTTCTTGGCACGGACGTGTTCTTATCTCTGCGAGCCGACCGGACACACACACACTCACACACGCACACACACACGCACACACGCACACACACACACATACACTCTTCACCTCTCGACTCCTACCAATTAGTCGCCACTTACGACAGGCAGGGCCTTCTTGCCTCGGCCGTAAGCTTATCTCTGCAAGCTGAACGGACACACACACTCACACACACAAGCACGCACACACGCACACACACACGCGCACACAATCACACAATTACACTCTTCACCTCTCGACTCCTACCCATTAGTCGCCTCTTACGACAGGCAGGGCCTTCTTGCCACTGCCGTGTTCTTATCTCTGCGAGCCTACTGGACACACACACACTCACACACACAAATACACACACACACTCACACACGCACACACACGCAGACGCACACACACACACATACACTCTTCACCTCTCGACTTCTACCCATTAGTCACCGCTTACGACAGGCAGGGCTTTCTTGGCACGGACGTGTTCTTATCTCTGCAAGCCGAACGGACACACACACACTCACACACACACGCACGCACACACGCACACACACGCACACACACACACACCAATACACTCTTCACCTCTCGACTCCTACCCATTAGTCACCGCTTACGACAGGCAGGGCCTTCTTGCCTCGGCCGTATTCTAATCTCTGCGAGCCGAATGGACACACACATACATACACACACACTTACACACGCACAAACACACACACACACCTACACACGCACACATACATACACTATTCACCTCTCGACTCCTACCTATTAGTCGCCCCATACAAGAGGCAGGGCCTTCTTGCCTTGGCTGTATTCTTATCTCTGCAAGCCAAACAGACACACACACATACACACACACTTACACACGCACACGCCTCTTACGACAGGCAGGGCCCTCTTGCCACGGCCGTGTTCTAATCTCTGCGAGCCGACTGGACACACACACTCACACACACAAATACACACACACACTCACACACGCACACACACGCACACATGCAAACACACACATACACTCTTCACCTCTCGACTCCTACACATTAGTCGCCTCTTACGACAGGCAGGGCCTTCTTGCCACGGCCGTGTTCTTATCTCTGCGAGACGACCGGACACACACACACACTCACACAAGCACACACACGCACACACGCAGACGCACACACACACACATACACTCTTCACCTCTCGTCTTCTACCCATTAGTCACCGCTTACGACAGGCAGGGCTTTCTTGGCACGGACGTGTTCTTATCTCTGCAAGCCGAACGGACACACACACACACGCACACACAAACACACGCTCACAGGCATACACGCACACACGCACACACACACGCACACACACACACACACATACACGCTTCACCTCTCGACTCCTACCAATTAGTCGCTCCTTACAGCAAGCATGGCCTTCTTGCCACGGACGTATTCTTATCTCTGCGAGCCAAAGGTATACACACACACATACACACACACATACTCACACACACACGCACACACGCACACACACACACAATCTTCACCTCTCGACTCCTACCCATTAGTCGCCTCTCACGACAGGCATGGCCTTCTTGTCACGGCTGTATTTTTATCTCTGCGAGCAGAAGGGACATACACACATACACACACATACACACACACATTCACACACACACGCACGCACACATACACTCTTCACCTCTCGACTCCTACCCATTAGTCGCCCCTTAAGACTGGCATAGCCTTCTTGCCACGGCTGTTTTAATATCTCTGTGAGACGACCGGACACACACACACACACTCACACAAGCACACACACGCACACACGCACACACACACACACATACACTCTTCACCTCTCGACTTCTACCCATTAGTCACCGCTTACGACAGGCAGGGCCTTCTTGGCACGGACGTGTTCTTATCTCTGCGAGACGACCGGACACACACACTCTCACACAAGCACACACACGCACACACGCACACACATACACATACACTCTTCACCTCTCGACTTCTACCCATTAGTCACCGCTTACGACAGGCAGGGCCTTCTTGGCACGGACGTGTTCTTATCTCTGCGAGCCGACTGGACACACACACTCACACACACAAATACACACACACACTCACACACGCACACACACGCACACACGCACACTCACACACACATACACTCTTCACCTCTCGAGTTCTACCCATTAGTCACCGCTTACGACAGGCAGGGCCTTCTTGGCACGGACGTGTTCTTATCTCTGCGAGACGACCGGACACACACACTCTCACACAAGCACACACACGCACACACGCACACACATACACATACACTCTTCAACTCTCGACTTCTACCCATTAGTCACCGCTTACGACAGGCAGGGCCTTCTTGGCACGGACGTGTTCTTATCTCTGCGAGCCGACTGGACACACACACTCACACACACAAATACACACACACACTCACACACGCACACACACGCACACACGCACACACATACACATACACTCTTCACCTCTCGACTTCTACCCATTAGTCACCGCTTACGATAGGCAGGGCCTTCTTGGCACGGACGTGTTCTTATCTCTGCGAGACGACCGGACACACACACTCTCACACAAGCACACACACGCACACACGCACACACATACACATCCACTCTTCACCTCTCGACTTCTACCCATTAGTCACCGCTTACGACAGGCAGGGCCTTCTTGGCACGGACGTGTTCTTATCTCTGCGAGACGACCGGACACACACACTCTCACACAAGCACACACACGCACACACGCACACACACACATACACTCTTCACCTCTCGACTTCTACCCATTAGTCACCGCTTACGACAGGCAGGGCCTTCTTGGCACGGACGTGTTCTTATCTCTGCGAGCCGACTGGACACACACACTCACACACACAAATACACACACACACTCACACACGCACACACACGCACACACGCACACTCACACACACATACACTCTTCACCTCTCGACTCCTACCCATTAGTCGCCTCTTACGACAAGCAGGGCCTTCTTGCCAAGGCGGTGTTCTTATCTCTGCAAGCCGAACGGACACACACACACGCACACACAAACACACGCCCACAGGCATACACGCACACACTCTCCACCTCTCGACTCCTATCCATTAGTCGCCTTTTAAGACAGGCAGGGCCTTCTTGCCACAGACGTATTCCTATCCTTGCGAGCCGAACGGACACACACACACACACTTGCACACACACACACACACACATACACGCTTCACCTCTCGACTCCTACCCATTAGTCGCCTCTTACGACAGGCAGGGCTTCTTGCCACGGCCGTATTCTTATCTCTGCGAGCCGAACGGACAGACACACACACACTCACACACCCACACACGCACACACACACACACACATACACTTTTCACCTCTCGACTCCTACCCATTAGTCGTCTCTTACGACAGGCAGGGCCTTTTTGCCACGGCCGTGTTTTTACCTCTGCGAGCCATACACACACACACACACACTCACAACCACACACACACCTAAACTCTTCTAAACGACAGGCAGGGCCTTCTTGCCACGGCTGTATTCTTATCTCTGCAAGTCGAACGGACACACACACACATACACTCACACACGCACACACACACACACTCACACACAGGTACACTCTTCAACTCGCGATTCCTACCCATTAGTTGCTCCTTACAGCAGGCATGGCCTTCTTGCCACGGCCGTATTCGTACCTCTGCGAGCAGAAGAGACACGCACACACACACACACATACACATACACACACACGCGCGCGCACACACACACATACACTCTTCACCTCTCGACTCCTACCCATTATTCTCCTCTTACGACAGGCAGAGCCTTCTTGCCACGGCCGTGTTCATATCTCTGCGAGCCGACCGGACACACACACACACTGACAAACACACACTCACACACACACTCACACACGCACGCACACACGCACACAAACACACACACATACACTCTTCACCTCTCGACTCCTACCCATTATTCTGCTCTTACGACAGGCAGGGCCTTCTTGCCACGGACGTATTCTTATCTCTGCGAGCCGAACGGACACACACACACACACACTCGCACACACACACACACACACACATACACGCTTCACCTCTCGACTCCTACCCATTAGTCGCCTCTTACGACATTCATTGACTTTTTGCCACGGCCGTGTTCTTATCTCTGCGAGCCGAACGGACACACACACAAGCACACACACACGCACACACGCACACGCACACACTTTCCACCTCTCGACTCCTATCCATTAGTCGCCTCTTAAGACAGGCAGGGCATTCTTGCCACGGCCGTATTTTTATCTCTGCGAGCCGAGCGGACACATACATACATACACACACACTTACAAACGCACGAACACACACACACGCACACACATACACTCTTCACCTCTCGACTCCTACCCATTAGTCACCTCTTACGACAGGCATGGCATTCTTGCCACCGCTGTTTTCTTTTCTCTGCGAGCCAAAGGGACACACATACACACACACACACTCACAGACACACACACACGCACGCACACACGCACACACTAATACACTTACACACACACACAATCACGCACACACGCACACACACATACACTCTTCACCTCTCGATTCCTACCTATTAGTCGCCCCTTACAAGAGGCAGGGCCTTCTTGCCTTGGCCGTATTCTTATCTCTGCAAGCCTAACGGACACACACACATACACACACACACTCACACACGCAAACACACACGCACACACACACACACACATACACTCTTCACCTCTCGACTCCTACCCATTAGTCGCCTCTTACGTCAGGCAGGGCCTTCTTTTCTCGGCCGTGTTCTTATCTCTGCAAGCCGAACGGACACACACACACTCACACACACACGCACGCACACACGCACACACACGCACACACACACACACCAATACACTCTTCACCTCTCGACTCCTACCCATTAGTCACCGCTTACGACAGGCAGGGCCTTCTTGCCTCGGCCGTATTCTAATCTCTGCGAGCCGAATGGACACACACATACATACACACACACTTACACACGCACAAACACACACACACACCTACACACGCACACATACATACACTATTCACCTCTCGACTCCTACCTATTAGTCGCCCCATACAAGAGGCAGGGCCTTCTTGCCTTGGCTGTATTCTTATCTCTGCAAGCCAAACAGACACACACACATACACACACACTTACACACGCACACGCCTCTTACGACAGGCAGGGCCCTCTTGCCACGGCCGTGTTCTAATCTCTGCGAGCCGACTGGACACACACACTCACACACACAAATACACACACACACTCACACACGCACACACACGCACACATGCAAACACACACATACACTCTTCACCTCTCGACTCCTACACATTAGTCGCCTCTTACGACAGGCAGGGCCTTCTTGCCACGGCCGTGTTCTTATCTCTGCGAGACGACCGGACACACACACACACTCACACAAGCACACACACGCACACACGCAGACGCACACACACACACATACACTCTTCACCTCTCGTCTTCTACCCATTAGTCACCGCTTACGACAGGCAGGGCTTTCTTGGCACGGACGTGTTCTTATCTCTGCAAGCCGAACGGACACACACACACACGCACACACAAACACACGCTCACAGGCATACACGCACACACGCACACACACACGCACACACACACACACACACATACACGCTTCACCTCTCGACTCCTACCAATTAGTCGCTCCTTACAGCAAGCATGGCCTTCTTGCCACGGACGTATTCTTATCTCTGCGAGCCAAAGGTATACACACACACATACACACACACATACTCACACACACACGCACACACGCACACACACACACAATCTTCACCTCTCGACTCCTACCCATTAGTCGCCTCTCACGACAGGCATGGCCTTCTTGTCACGGCTGTATTTTTATCTCTGCGAGCAGAAGGGACATACACACATACACACACATACACACACACATTCACACACACACGCACGCACACATACACTCTTCACCTCTCGACTCCTACCCATTAGTCGCCCCTTAAGACTGGCATAGCCTTCTTGCCACGGCTGTTTTAATATCTCTGTGAGACGACCGGACACACACACACACTCACACAAGCACACACACGCACACACGCACACACACACACACATACACTCTTCACCTCTCGACTTCTACCCATTAGTCACCGCTTACGACAGGCAGGGCCTTCTTGGCACGGACGTGTTCTTATCTCTGCGAGACGACCGGACACACACACTCTCACACAAGCACACACACGCACACACGCACACACATACACATACACTCTTCACCTCTCGACTTCTACCCATTAGTCACCGCTTACGACAGGCAGGGCCTTCTTGGCACGGACGTGTTCTTATCTCTGCGAGCCGACTGGACACACACACTCACACACACAAATACACACACACACTCACACACGCACACACACGCACACACGCACACTCACACACACATACACTCTTCACCTCTCGAGTTCTACCCATTAGTCACCGCTTACGACAGGCAGGGCCTTCTTGGCACGGACGTGTTCTTATCTCTGCGAGACGACCGGACACACACACTCTCACACAAGCACACACACGCACACACGCACACACATACACATACACTCTTCAACTCTCGACTTCTACCCATTAGTCACCGCTTACGACAGGCAGGGCCTTCTTGGCACGGACGTGTTCTTATCTCTGCGAGCCGACTGGACACACACACTCACACACACAAATACACACACACACTCACACACGCACACACACGCACACACGCACACACATACACATACACTCTTCACCTCTCGACTTCTACCCATTAGTCACCGCTTACGATAGGCAGGGCCTTCTTGGCACGGACGTGTTCTTATCTCTGCGAGACGACCGGTCACACACACTCTCACACAAGCACACACACGCACACACGCACACACATACACATCCACTCTTCACCTCTCGACTTCTACCCATTAGTCACCGCTTACGACAGGCAGGGCCTTCTTGGCACGGACGTGTTCTTATCTCTGCGAGACGACCGGACACACACACTCTCACACAAGCACACACACGCACACACGCACACACACACATACACTCTTCACCTCTCGACTTCTACCCATTAGTCACCGCTTACGACAGGCAGGGCCTTCTTGGCACGGACGTGTTCTTATCTCTGCGAGCCGACTGGACACACACACTCACACACACAAATACACACACACACTCACACACGCACACACACGCACACACGCACACTCACACACACATACACTCTTCACCTCTCGACTCCTACCCATTAGTCGCCTCTTACGACAAGCAGGGCCTTCTTGCCAAGGCGGTGTTCTTATCTCTGCAAGCCGAACGGACACACACACACGCACACACAAACACACGCCCACAGGCATACACGCACACACTCTCCACCTCTCGACTCCTATCCATTAGTCGCCTTTTAAGACAGGCAGGGCCTTCTTGCCACAGACGTATTCCTATCCCTGCGAGCCGAACGGACACACACACACACACTTGCACACACACACACACACACATACACGCTTCACCTCTCGACTCCTACCCATTAGTCGCCTCTTACGACAGGCAGGGCTTCTTGCCACGGCCGTATTCTTATCTCTGCGAGCCGAACGGACAGACACACACACACTCACACACCCACACACGCACACACACACACACACATACACTTTTCACCTCTCGACTCCTACCCATTAGTCGTCTCTTACGACAGGCAGGGCCTTTTTGCCACGGCCGTGTTTTTACCTCTGCGAGCCATACACACACACACACACACACTCACAACCACACACACACCTAAACTCTTCTAAACGACAGGCAGGGCCTTCTTGCCACGGCTGTATTCTTATCTCTGCAAGTCGAACGGACACACACACACATACACTCACACACGCACACACACACACACTCACACACAGGTACACTCTTCAACTCGCGATTCCTACCCATTAGTTGCTCCTTACAGCAGGCATGGCCTTCTTGCCACGGCCGTATTCGTACCTCTGCGAGCAGAAGAGACACGCACACACACACACACATACACATACACACACACGCGCGCGCACACACACACATACACTCTTCACCTCTCGACTCCTACCCATTATTCTCCTCTTACGACAGGCAGAGCCTTCTTGCCACGGCCGTGTTCATATCTCTGCGAGCCGACCGGACACACACACACACTGACAAACACACACTCACACACACACTCACACACGCACGCACACACGCACACAAACACACACACATACACTCTTCACCTCTCGACTCCTACCCATTATTCTGCTCTTACGACAGGCAGGGCCTTCTTGCCACGGACGTATTCTTATCTCTGCGAGCCGAACGGACACACACACACACACACTCGCACACACACACACACACACACATACACGCTTCACCTCTCGACTCCTACCCATTAGTCGCCTCTTACGACATTCATTGACTTTTTGCCACGGCCGTGTTCTTATCTCTGCGAGCCGAACGGACACACACACAAGCACACACACACGCACACACGCACACGCACACACTTTCCACCTCTCGACTCCTATCCATTAGTCGCCTCTTAAGACAGGCAGGGCATTCTTGCCACGGCCGTATTTTTATCTCTGCGAGCCGAGCGGACACATACATACATACACACACACTTACAAACGCACGAACACACACACACGCACACACATACACTCTTCACCTCTCGACTCCTACCCATTAGTCACCTCTTACGACAGGCATGGCATTCTTGCCACCGCTGTTTTCTTTTCTCTGCGAGCCAAAGGGACACACATACACACACACACACTCACAGACACACACACACGCACGCACACACGCACACACTAATACACTTACACACACACACAATCACGCACACACGCACACACACATACACTCTTCACCTCTCGATTCCTACCTATTAGTCGCCCCTTACAAGAGGCAGGGCCTTCTTGCCTTGGCCGTATTCTTATCTCTGCAAGCCTAACGGACACACACACATACACACACACACTCACACACGCAAACACACACGCACACACACACACACATACACTCTTCACCTCTCGACTCCTACCCATTAGTCGCCTCTTACGTCAGGCAGGGCCTTCTTTTCTCGGCCGTGTTCTTATCTCTGCAAGCCGAACGGACACACACACATACTCACACACGCACACACACACGCACACACACATACACTCTTCACCCCTCGACTCCTACCTATTAGTCGCCCCTTACAAGAGGCAGGGCCTTCTTGCCTCGGCCGTATTCTTATCTCTGCAAGCCTAGCGGACACACACACATACACACACACACACACACACACACACATACACTCTTCACCTCTCGATTCCTACACATTAGTCGCCCCTTACAAGAGGCAGGGCCTTCTTGCCTTGGCCGTATTCTTATCTCTGCAAGCCTAACGGACACACACACATACACACACACACTCACACACGCAAACACACACGCACACACACACACACACACATACACTCTTCACCTTTCGACTCCTACCCAGTAGTCGCCACTTACGACAGGCAGGGCCTTCTTGCCCCGGCCGTATTCTTATCTCTGCAAGCTGAACGGACACACACAATCACACACACAAGCACGCACACACGCACACACACACGCGCACACACACACACACAATTACACTCTTCACCTCTCGACTCCTACCCATTAGTCGCCTCTTACGACAAGCATGGCCTTCTTGCCACCGCTGTTTTCTTATCTCTGCGAGACGAAGGGACACACACACACATACACACACACACTCACACACACACGCGCACAAACGCACGCACACATACATTCTTCACCTCTCGACTCCTACCCATTAGTCGCCCATTACGACAGGCATGGCCTTCTTGCCACCGCTGTTTTCTTATCTCTGCGAGCCGAAGGGACACACACATACACACACACTCACACACACACACGCACGCACACATACACTTTTCACCTCTCGACTCCTACCCATTAGTCGCCTCTTACGACAGGCAGGGCCTTCTTGCCACGGCCGTGTTCTTATCTCTGCGAGCCAACCGGACACACACACTCACACACACACGCGCACAAACGCACGCACACATACATTCTTCACCTCTCGACTCCTACCCATTAGTCGCCCATTACGACAGGCATGGCCTTCTTGCCACCGCTGTTTTCTTATCTCTGCGAGCCGAAGGGACACACACATACACACACACTCACACACACACACGCACGCACACATACACTTTTCACCTCTCGACTCCTACCCATTAGTCACCTCTTACGACAGGCATGTCCTTCTTGCCACCGCTGTTTTCTTATCTATGCGAGCCGAAGGGACACACACACAAACATACACACACACACACGCACACACACATACACTCACACACACACACGCACACACACATACACTCTTCACCTCTCGACTCCTACCTATTAGTCGCCCCTTACAAGAGGCAGGGCCTTCTTGCCTCGGCCGTATTCTTATCTCTGCAAGCCAAACGGACACACACACATACTCACACACGCACACACAGACGCACACACGCATACACACATACACTCTTCACCTCTCGTCTCCTACCTATTAGTCGCCCCTTGCAAAAGGCAGGGTCTTCTTGCCTTGGCCGTATTCTTATCTCTGCAAGCCAAACGGACACACAAACATACACACACACTCACACACGCACACACACGCACACACGCACACACACACATATACACTCTTCACCACTCGACTCCTACCTATTAGTCGCCCCTTACAAGAGGCAGGGCCTTCTTGCCTCGGCCGTATTCTTATCTCTGCAAGCCAAACGGACACACACACATACTCACACACGCACACTCACACACACACACGCACACACACATACACTCTTCACCTCTCGACTCCTACCTATTAGTCGCCCCTTACAAGAGGCAGGGCCTTCTTGCCTCGGCCGTATTCTTATCTCTGCAAGCCAAACGGACACACAAACATACACACACACTCACACACGCACACACACGGACACACGCACACACACACATATACACTCTTCACCACTCGACTCCTACCCATTAGTCGCCTCTTAGGACAGGGAGGGCCTTCTTGCCACGGCCGTGTTCTTATCTCTGCGAGCCTACTGGACACACACACACTCACACACACAGATACACACACACACTCACACACCACACACACGCACGCACGCACACACACACATACACTCTTCACCTCTCGACTCCTACCCATTAGTTGCCTCTTTCGACAGGCAGGGCCTTTTTTGCCACGGCCGTGTTCTTATCTTTGCGAGACGACCGGACACACACACACACACTTACACAAGCACACACACGCACACACGCACACACGCACACACACACATACACTCTTCACCTCTCGACTCCTACCTATTACTCGCCCCTTACGACAGGCAGGGCCTTCTTGCCTCGGCTGTATTCTTATCTTTGCAGGCCGAACGGACACACATACATACACACACACTCACACACGCACACACACACACACTCACACACACTCACACACGCACACACACACACACATACACTCTTCACCTTTCGACTCCTACCCATTAGTCGCCTCCTACGACAGGCAGGGCCTTCTTGCCACGGCCGTATTCTTATCTCTGCGAGTCGAACGGACACACACACACACTCACACACGCACACACGCACACACACACACACATACACTCTTCACCTCTCGACTCTTACCTATTACTCGCCCCTTACGACAGGCAGGGCCTTCTTGCCTCGGCTGTGTTCTTATCTCTGCAAGCCGAACGGACACACATACATACACACACTCACACACGCACACACACATGCACACAGAGACACACACATAAACTCTTCACCTCTCTACTCCTACCCATTAGTCGCCTCTTTCGACAGGCAGGGCCTTTTTGCCACGGCCGTGTTCTTATCTTTGCGAGCCATACAGACACACATACACACTCACACACACACACCTACACTCTTCACCTCTCGACTCCTACCTATTACTCGCACCTTACGACAGGCAGGGCCTTCTTGCCTCGGCTGTATTCTTATCTCTGCAGGCCGAACGGACATACATACATACACACACACTCACACACGCACACACACACACACTCACACACACACGCACACACACACACACACACACACATACACTCTTCACCTCTCGACTCCTAGCCATTAGTCGCCTCTTACGACAGGCAGGGCTTTTTTGCCACGGCCGTGTTTTTACCTCTGCGAGCCATACAGACACACACACACACACACACACACACTCACAACCACACACACACACCTAAACTCTTCTAAACGACAGGCAGGGCTTCTTGCCACGGCCGTATTCTTATCTCTGCGAGCCGAACGGACACACACACACACACTCACACACGCACACACGCACACATACACACACATACACTCTTCACCTCTCGACTCCTACCCATTAGTCGTCTCTTACGACAGGCAGGGCCTTTTTGCCACGGCCGTGTTTTTACCTCTGCGAGCCATACAGACACACACACACACACTCACACACGCACACACGCACACATACACACACATACACTCTTTACCTCTCGACTCCTACCCATTAGTCGTCTCTTACGACAGGCAGGGCCTTTTTGCCACGGCCGTGTTTTTACCTCTGCGAGCCATACAGACACACACACACACACTCACAACCACACACATACACTCTTCACCTCTCGACTCCTACCCATTAGTCTCCTCTTACGTCAGGTAGGGCCTTCTTTCCTCGGCCGTGTTCTTATCTCTGCAAGCCGAACGGACACACACACATACTCACACACGCACACACACACGCACACACACATACACCCTTCACCCCTCGACTCCTACCTATTAGTCGCCCCTTACAAGAGGCAGGGCCTTCTTGCCTCGGCCGTATTCTTATCTCTGCAAGCCTAACGGACACACACACATACACACACACACACTCACACACGCAAACACACACGCACACACACACACACACATACACTCTTCACCTCTCGATTCCTACACATTAGTCGCCCCTTACAAGAGGCAGGGCCTTCTTGCCTTGGCCGTATTCTTATCTCTGCAAGCCTAACGGACACACACACATACACACACACACTCACACACGCAAACACACACGCACACACACACACACACATACACTCTTCACCTTTCGACTCCTACCCAGTAGTCGCCACTTACGACAGGCAGGGCCTTCTTGCCCCGGCCGTATTCTTATCTCTGCAAGCTGAACGGACACACACAATCACACACACAAGCACGCACACACGCACACACACACACAATTACACTCTTCACCTCTCGACTCCTACCCATTAGTCGCCTCTTACGACAAGCATGGCCTTCTTGCCACCGCTGTTTTCTTATCTCTGCGAGACGAAGGGACACACACACAAATACACACACACACTCACACACACACGCGCACAAACGCACGCACACATACATTCTTCACCTCTCGACTCCTACCCATTAGTCGCCCATTACGACAGGCATGGCCTTCTTGCCACCGCTGTTTTATTACCTCTGCGAGCCGAAGGGACACACACATACACACACACTCACACACACACGCACGCACACATATACTTTTCACCTCTCGACTCCTACCCATTAGTCGCCTCTTACGACAGGCAGGGCCTTTTTGCTACGGCCGTGTTCTTATCTCTGCGAGCCAACCGGACACACACACTCACACACACACATACACACACACACTCACACACGCACGCACACACGCACACACTTACACACGCATACACACACACACATACACTTTTCACCTCTCGACTCCTACCCATTAGTCACCTCTTACGACAGGCATGGCCTTCTTGAAACCGCTGATTTCTTATCTCTGCGAGCCGAAGGGACACACATACACATACACACACACTCACACACACACGCACACACGCACGCACACATACACTCTTCACTTCTCGACTCCTACCCATTAGTCGCCCCTTACGACAGGCATGTCCTTTTTGCCACCGCTGTTTTCTTATCTCTGCGAGCCGAAGGGACACACACACAAACATACACACACACACTCACACACACACACACACGAACACACACGCACACACACATACACTCTCACACACACACGCACACACATACACTCTTCACCTCTCGACTCCTACCTATTAGTCGCCCCTTACAAGAGGCAGGGCCTTCTTTCCTCGGCCGTATTCTTATCTCTGCAAGCCAAACGGACACACACACATACTCACACACGAACACACAAACGCACACACGCATACACACATACACTCTTCACCTCTCGTCTCCTACCTATTAGTCGCCCCTTACAAAAGGCAGGGTCTTCTTGCGTTGGCCGTATTCTTATCTCTGCAATCCAAACGGACACACAAACATACACACACACTCACACGCACACACACGCACACACGCACACACACACACACATACACTCTTCACCTCTCGACTCCTACCCATTAGTCGCCTCTTTCGACAGGCAGGGCCTTTTTTGCCACCGCCGTGTTCTTATCTCTGCGAGACGACCGGACACACACACACACTCACACAAGCACACACACGCACACACGCACACACACACATACACTCTTCACCTCTCGACTCCTACCTATTACTCGCCCCTTACGACAGGCAGGGCCTTCTTGCCTCGGCTGTATTCTTATCTCTGCAGGCCGAACGGACACACATACATACACACACACTCACACACGCATACACACACACACTCACACACACACACACACACGCACACACACACACACATACACTCTTCACCTTTCGACTCCTACCCATTAGTCGCCTCTTACGACAGGCAGGGCCTTCTTGCCACGGCCGTATTCTTATCTCTGCGAGCCGAACGGACACACACACACACTCACACACGCACACACGCACACACACACATACACTCTTCACCTCTCGACTCCTACCCATTAGTCGTCTCTTACGACAGGCAGGGCCTTCTTGCCACGGCCCTATTCTTATCTCTGCGAGCCGAACGGACACACACACACACTCACACACGCACACACGCACACACACACACATACACTCTTCACCTCTCGACTCCTACCCATTAGTCGTCTCTTACGACAGGCAGGGCCTTCTTGCCACGGCCGTATTCTTATCTCTGCGAGCCGAACGGACACACACACACACTCACACACGCACACACGCACACACACACATACACTCTTCACCTCTCCACTCCTACCCATTAGTCGCCTCTTTCGACAGGCAGGGCCTTTTTGCCACGGCCGTGTTCTTATCTTTGCGAGCCATACAGACACACATACACACTCACACACACACACCTACACCATTCACCTCTCGACTCCTACCTATTACTCGCACCTTACGACAGGCAGGGCCTTCTTGCCTCGGCTGTATTCTTATCTCTGCAGGCCGAACGGACACACATACATACACACACACTCACACACGCACACACACACACACTCACACACACACGCACACACACACACACATACACTCTTCACCTCTCGACTCCTACCCATTAGTCGTCTCTTACGACAGGCAGGGCCTTTTTGCCACGGCCGTGTTTTTACCTCTGCGAGCCATACAGACACACACACACATACACACTCACAACCACACACACACACCTAAACTCTTCTAAACGACAGGCAGGGCTTCTTGCCACGGCCGTATTCTTATCTCTGCGAGCCGAACGGACACACACACACATACACTCACACACGCACACACACACACACTCACACACAGGTACACTCTTCAACTCGCGACTCCTACCCATTAGTTGCTCCTTACAGCAAGCATGGCCTTCTTGCCACGGCCGTATTCGTACCTCTGCGAGCAGAAGAGACACGCACACACACACACATACACATACATACACACACGCGCGCACACACACACATACACTCTTTACCTCTCGACTCCTAGCCATTATTCTCCTCTTACGACAGGCAGAGCCTTCTTGCCACGGCCGTGTTCATATCTCTGCGAGCCGACCGGACACACACACACACTGACACACACACACTCACACACACACTCACACACGCACGCACACACGCACACAAACACACACACATACACTCTTCACCTCTCGACTCCTACCCATTATTCTGCTCTTACGACAGGCAGGGCCTTCTTGCCACGGACGTATTCTTATCTCTGCGAGCCGAACAGACACACACACACACTCGCACACACACACACACACACACATACACGCTCCACCTCTAGACTCCTACCCATTGGTCGCCTCTTACGACATTCAGGGACTTTTTGCCACTGCCGTGTTCTTCTCTGCGAGCCGAACGGACACACACACACTCACACACACACGCACACACACACGCACACACGCACACGCACAATCTTTCCACCTCTCGACTCCTATCCATTAGTCGCCTCTTAAGACAGGCAGGGCCTTCTTGCCTTGGCCGTATTCTTATCTCTGCTAGCCTAACGGACACACACACATACACACACACACTCACACACGCAAACACACACGCACACACACACACACACACATACACTCTTCACCTCTCGACTCCTACCCATTAGTCGCCTCTTACGTCAGGCAGGGCATCCTTTCCTCGGCCGTGTTCTTATCTCTGCAAGCCGAACGGACACACACACATACTCACACACGCACACACACACTCACACACACATACACTCTTCACCCCTCGACTCCTACCTATTAGTCGCCCCTTACAAGAGGCAGGGCCTTCTTGCCTCGGCCGTATTCTTATCTCTGCAAGCCTAACGGACACACACACACATACACACACATACTCACACACGCAAACACACACGCACACACACACACACACATACACTCTTCACCTCTCGACTCCTACCCATTAGTCGCCTCTTACGTCAGGCAGGGCCTTCTTTCCTCGGCCGTAGTCTTATCTCTGTGAGCCGAAGAGACACACACACACACACACACATACACACACACTCACACACGCACACACACACACATACACTCTTCACCTCTCGACTCCTACCCAGTAGTCGCCACTAACGACAGGCAGGGCCTTCTTGCCCCTGCCGTATTCTTATCTCTGCAAGCTGAACGGACACACACACTCACACACACAAGCACGCACACACGCACACACACACGCGCACACACACACACAATTACACTCTTCACCTCTCGACTTCTACCCATTAGTCGCCTCTTACGACAAGCATGGCCTTCTTGCCACCGCTGTTTTCTTATCTCTGCGAGACGAAGGGACACACACACATACACACACACACTCACACACACACGCGCACAAACGCACGCACACATACATTCTTCACCTCTCGACTCCTACTTATTAGTCGCCCATTACGACAGGCATGGCCTTCTTGCCACCGCTGTTTTCTTATCTCTGCGAGCCGAAGGGACACACACATACACACACACTCACACACACACGCACGCACACATACACTTTTCACCTCTCGACTCCTACCCATTAGTCGCCTCTTACGACAGGCAGGGCCTTTTTGCCACGGCTGTGTTCTTATCTCTGCGAGCCAACCGGACACACACACTCACACACACACATACACACACACACTCACACACGCACGCACACACGCACACACTTACACACGCATACACACACACACACATACACTTTTCACCTCTCGACTCCTACCCATTAGTCACCTCTTACGACAGGCATAACCTTCTTGAAACCGCTGATTTCTTATCTCTGCGAGCCGAAGGGACACACATACACATACACACACACTCACACACACACGCACACACGCACGCACACATACACTTTTCACTTCTCGACTCCTACCCATTAGTCGCCCCTTACGACAGGCATGTCCTTCTTGCCACCGCTGTTTTCTTATCTCTGCGAGCCGAAGGGACACACACACAAACATACACACACACACTCACACACACACACACACGAACACACACGCACACACACATACACTCACACACACACACGCACACACACATACACTCTTCACCTCTCGACTCCTACCTATTAGTCGCCCCTTACAAGAGGCAGGGCCTTCTTGCCTCGGCCGTATTCTTATCTCTGCAAGCCAAACGGACACACACACATACTCACACACGCACACACAAACGCACACACGCATACACACATACACTCTTCACCTCTCGTCTCCTACCTATTAGTCGCCCCTTACAAAAGGCAGGGTCTTCTTGCCTTGGCCGTATTCTTATCTCTGCAATCCAAACGGACACACAAACATACACACACACTCACTCGCACACACACGCACACACGCACACACACACACATACACTCTTCACCTCTCGACTCCTACCCATTAGTCGCCTCTTTCGACAGGCAGGGCCTTTTTTGCCACCGCCGTGTTCTTATCTCTGCGAGACGACCGGACACACACACACACACTCACACAAGCACACACACGCACACACACACATACACTCTTCACCTCTCGACTCCTACGTATTACTCGCCCCTTACGACAGGCAGGGCCTTCTTGCCTCGGCTGTATTCTTATCTCTGCAGGCCGAACGGACACACATACATACACACACACTCACACACGCACACACACACACACTCACACACACACACACACACGCACACACACACACATACACTCTTCACCTTTCGACTCCTACCCATTAGTCGCCTCTTACGACAGGCAGGGCCTTCTTGCCACGGCCGTATTCTTATCTCTGCGAGCCGAACGGACACACACACACACTCACACACGCACACACGCACACACACACATACACTCTTCACCTCTCGACTCCTACCCATTAGTCGTCTCTTACGACAGGCAGGGCCTTCTTGCCACGGCCGTATTCTTATCTCTGCGAGCCGAACGGACACACACACACACACTCACACACGCACACACGCACACACACACATACACTCTTCACCTCTCGACTCCTACCCATTAGTCGTCTCTTACGACAGGCAGGGCCTTCTTGCCACGGCCGTATTCTTATCTCTGCGAGCCGAACGGACACACACACACACTCACACACGCACACACGCACACACACACATACACTCTTCACCTCTCCACTCCTACCCATTAGTCGCCTCTTTCGACAGGCAGGGCCTTTTTGCCACGGCCGTGTTCTTATCTTTGCGAGCCATACAGACACACATACACACTCACACACACACACCTACACCATTCACCTCTCGACTCCTACCTATTACTCGCACCTTACGACAGGCAGGGCCTTCTTGCCTCGGCTGTATTCTTATCTCTGCAGGCCGAACGGACACACATACATACACACACACTCACACACGCACACACACACACACTCACACACACACGCACACACACACACACACATACACTCTTCACCTCTCGACTCCTACCCATTAGTCGCCTCTTACGACAGGCAGGGCTTTTTTGCCACTGCCGTGTTTTTACCTCTGCGAGCCATACAGACACACACACACACTCACACACGCACACACGCACACACACACACACATACACTCTTCACCTTTCGACTCCTACCCATTAGTCGCCTCTTACGACAGGCAGGGCCTTCTTGCCACGGCCGTATTCTTATCTCTGCGAGCCGAACGGACACACACACACACACTCACACACGCACACACGCACACACACACATACACTCTTCACCTCTCGACTCCTACCCATTAGTCGCCTCTTACGTCAGGCAGGGCATTCTTTCCTCGGCCGTGTTCTTATCTCTGCAAGCCGAACGGACACACACACATACTCACACACGCACACACACACATACACTCTTCACCCCTCGACTCCTACCTATTAGTCGCCCCTTACAAGAGGCAGGGCCTTCTTGCCTCGGCCGTATTCTTATCTCTGCAAGCCTAACGGACACACACACATACACACACATACTCACACACGCAAACACACCGCACACACACACACACACATACACTCTTCACCTCTCGACTCCTACCCATTAGTCGCCTCTTACGTCAGGCAGGGCCTTCTTTCCTCGGCCGTAGTCTTATCTCTGTGAGCCGAAGAGACACACACACACACACACACATACACACACACTCACACACGCACACACACACACATACACTCTTCACCTCTCGACTCCTACCCAGTAGTCGCCACTAACGACAGGCAGGGCCTTCTTGCCCCTGCTGTATTCTTATCTCTGCAAGCTGAACGGACACACACACTCACACACACAAGCACGCACACACGCACACACACACGCGCACACACACACACAATTACACTCTTCACCTCTCGACTTCTACCCATTAGTCGCCTCTTACGACAAGCATGGCCTTCTTGCCACCGCTGTTTTCTTATTTCTGCGAGACGAAGGGACACACACACATACACACACACACTCACACACACACGCGCACAAACGCACGCACACATTCTTCACCTCTCGACTCCTACCCATTAGTCGCCCATTACGACAGGCATGGACTTCTTGAAACCGCCGATTTCTTATCTCTGCGAGCCGAAGGGACACACATACACATACACACACACTCACACACACACGCGCACACGCACGCACACATACACTCTTCACCTCTCGACTCCTAACCATTAGTCGCCCCTTACGACAGGCATGTCCTTCTTGCCACCGCTGTTTTCTTATCTCTGCGAGCCGAAGGGACACACACACAAACATACACACACACACACTCACACACACACACACACACACGAACACACTCGCACACACACATACACTCACACACACACGCACACACACATACACTCTTCACCTCTCGACTCCTACCTATTAGTCGCCCCTTACAAGAGGCAGGGCCTTCTTGCCTCGACCGTATTCTTATCTCTGCAAACCAAACGGACACACACACATACTCACACACGCACACACACACGCACACACGCATACACACATACACTCTTCACCTCTCGTCTCCACCCTATTAGTCGCCCCTTACAAAAGGCAGGGTCTTCTTGTCTTGGCCGTATTCTTATCTCTGCAATCCAAACGGACACACAAACATACACACACACTCACACACGCACACACACGCACACACGCACACACACATATACACTCTTCACCACTCGACTCCTACCCATTAGTCGCCTCTTACGACAGGCAGGGCCTTCTTGCCACGGCCGTGTTCTTATCTCTGCGAGCCTACTGAACACACACACTCACACACACAAATACACACACACAGTCACACACGCACACACACGCACACACGCAAACACACACATACACCCTTCACCTCTCGACTCCTACCCATTAGTCGCCTCTTACGACAGGCAGGGCCTTCTTGCCACGGCCGTGTTCTTATCTCTGCGAGACGACCGGACACACACACACACACCCACACAAGCACACACAAGCACACACGCACACGCACACACACACACACATACACTCTTCACCTCTCGACTTCTACCCATTAGTCACCGCTTACGACAGGCAGGGCTTTCTTGGCACGGACGTGTTCTTATCTCTGCGAGCCGACCGGACACACACACACTCACACACGCACACACACAATCACACACGCACGCACACACGCACACACTTACACACGCATACACACACACATACACTTTTCACCTCTCGACTCCTACCCATTAGTCGCCCCTTACGACAGGCATGTCCTTCTTGCCACCGCTGTTTTCTTATCTCTGCGAGCCGAAGGGACACACACACAAACATACACACACACACACTCACACAAACACACACACACGAACACATACGCACACACACATACACTCACACACACACACACGCACACACACATACACTCTTCACCTCTCGACTCCTACCTATTAGTCGCCCCTTACAAGAGGCAGGGCCTTCTTGCCTCGGCCGTATTCTTATCTCTGCAAGCCAAACGGACACACACACATACTCACACACGCACACACACACGCACACACGCATACACACATACACTCTTCACCTCTCGTCTCCTACCTATTAGTCGCCCCTTACAAAAGGCAGGGTCTTCTTGCCTTGGCCGTATTCTTATCTCTGCAATCCAAACGGACACACAAACATACTAACACACTCACACACGCACACACACGCACACACGCACACACACACATATACACTCTTCACCACTCGACTCCTACCCATTAGTCGCCTCTTACGACAGGCAGGGCCTTCTTGCCACGGCCGTGTTCTTATCTCTGCGAGCCTACTGGACACACACACACTCACACACACAGATACACACACACACTCACACATCACACACACGCACACACGCACACACACACATACACTCTTCACCTATCGACTCCTACCCATTAGTCGCCTCTTTCGACAGGCAGGGCCTTTTTTGCCACGGCCGTGTTCTTATCTCTGCGACACGACCGGACACACACACACACTCACACAAGCACACACACGCACACACGCACACACGCACACACACACATACACTCTTCACCTCTCGACTCCTACCTATTACTCGCCCCTTACGACAGGCAGGGCCTTCTTGCCTCGGCTGTATTCTTATCTCTGCAGGCCGAACGGACACACATACATACACACACACTCACACACGCACACACACACACACTCACACACACACACACACGCACACACACACACACATACTCTTCACCTTTCGACTCCTACCCATTAGTCGCCTCCTACGACAGGCAGGGCCTTCTTGCCACGGCCGTATTCTTATCTCTGCGAGCCGAACGGACACACACACACACTCACACACGCACACACGCACACACACACATACACTCTTCACCTCTCGACTCCTACCTATTAGTCGCCCCTTACAAGAGGCAGGGCCTTCTTGCCTCGGCCGTATTCTTATCTCTGCAAGCCAAACGGACACACACACATACTCACACACGCACACACACACGCACACACGCATACACACATACACTCTTCACCTCTCGTCTCCTACCTATTAGTCGCCCCTTACAAAAGGCAGGGTCTTCTTGCCTTGGCCGTATTCTTATCTCTGCAATCCAAACGGACACACAAACATACTAACACACTCACACACGCACACACACGCACACACGCACACACACACATATACACTCTTCACCACTCGACTCCTACCCATTAGTCGCCTCTTTCGACAGGCAGGGCCTTTTTTGCCACGGCCGTGTTCTTATCTCTGCGAGACGACCGGACACACACACACACTCACACAAGCACACACACGCACACACGCACACACGCACACACACACATACACTCTTCACCTCTCGACTCCTACCTATTACTCGCCCCTTACGACAGGCAGGGCCTTCTTGCCTCGGCTGTATTCTTATCTCTGCAGGCCGAACGGACACACATACATACACACACACTCACACACGCACACACACACACTCACACACACACACACACGCACACACACACACACACACTCTTCACCTTTCGACTCCTACCCATTAGTCGTCTCTTACGACAGGCAGGGCCTTTTTGCCACGGCCGTGTTTTTATCTCTGCGAGCCATACAGACACACACACACACACACACTCACACACACACACACCTAAACTCTTCACCTCTCGACTCTTACCTATTACTCGCCCCTTACGACAGGCAGGGCCTTCTTGCCTCGGCTGTGTTCTTATCTCTGCAAGCCGAACGGACAAACATACATACACACACTCACACACGCACACACACATGAACATAGAGACACACACATAAACTCTTCACCTCTCCACTCCTACCCATTAGTCGCCTCTTTCGACAGGCAGGGCCTTTTTGCCACGGCCGTGTTCTTATCTTTGCGAGCCATACAGACACACATACACACTCACACACACACACCTACACTCTTCACCTCTCGACTCCTACCTATTACTCGCACCTTACGACAGGCAGAGCCTTCTTGCCTCGGCTGTATTCTTATGTCTGCAGGCCGAACGGACACACATACATACACACACACTCACACACGCACACACACACACACTCACACACACACGCACACACACACACACATACACTCTTCACCTCTCGACTCCTACCCATTAGTCGCCTCTTACGACAGGCAGGGCTTTTTTGCCACGGCCGTGTTTTTACCTCTGCGAGCCATACAGACACACACACACACTCACAACCACACACACACACACCTAAACTCTTCTAAACGACAGGCAGGGCCTTCTTGCAACGGCTGTATTCTTATCTCTGCAAGCCGAACGGACACACACACACATACACTCACACACGCACACACACACACTCACACACAGGTACACTCTTCAACTCGCGACTCCTACCCATTAGTTGCTTCTTACAGCAAGCATGGCCTTCTTGCCACGGCCGTATTCGTACCTCTGCGAGCAGAAGAGACACGCACACACACACACATACACATACACACACACACGCGCGCACACACACATACACTCTTTACCTCTCGACTCCTAGCCGTTATTCTCCTCTTACGACAGGCAGAGCCTTCTTGCCACGGCCGTGTTCATATCTCTGCGAGCCGACCGGACACACACACACACACTGACACACACACACTCACACACACACTCACACACGCACGCACACACGCACACAAACACACACACATACACTCTTCACCTCTTGACTCCTACCTATTAGTCGGCTCTTACGATAGGCAGGGCCTTCTTGCCACGGCCGTGTTCTTATCTCTGCGAGCCGACTGGACACACACACTCACACACATAAATACACACACACACACTCACACACGCATACACACGCACACACGCACACTCACACACAAATACACTCTTCACCTCTCGACTCCTACCCATTAGTCGCCTCTTACGACAGGCAGGGCCTTCTTGCCACGGCCGTGTTCTTATCTCTGCGAGCCGACTGGACACACACACACTCACACACAAATACACACACACACTCACACACGCACACACACGCACACTCACACACACATACACTCTTCACCTCTCGACCCCTACCCATTAGTCGCCTATTACGACAGGCAGGGCCTTCTTGCCACGGCCGTGTTCTTATATCTGAGAGCCGACCGGACACACACACACACACTCACACACGCACACACACGCTCACACGCACTTACACACATACACTCTTCACCTCTCGACTCCTACGCATTAGTCGCCGCTTACGACAGGCAGGGCCTTCTTGGCACGGACGTGTCCTTATCACTGCGAGCCGACCGGACACACACACTCACACACGCACACACCCACGCACACACGCACACACACATATACACTCTTCACCTCTCGACTCCTACCAATTAGTCGCCACTTACGACAGGCAGGGCATTCTTGCCTCGGCCGTATTCTTATCTCTGCAAGCCGAACGGACACATACACACTCACACACACATGCACACACACAAAAACACTTTTCACCTCTCGACTCCTACCCATTAGTTGCCTCTTACGACAGGCATGGCCTTCTTGCCTCGGCCGTATTCTAATCTCTGCGAGCCGAATGGACACACACATACATACACACACACACTTACACACGCACAAACACACACACACCCACACACGCACACACACACACATACACTCTTCACCTCTCGACTCCTACCAATTAGTTGCCGCTTACGACAGGCAGGGCCTTCTTGGCACGGACGTGTCCTTATCACTGCGAGCCGACCGGACACACACACTCACACACGCACACACCCACGCACACACGCACACACACATATACACTCTTCACCTCTCGACTCCTACCAATTAGTCGCCACTTACGACAGGCAGGGCATTCTTGCCTCGGCCGTATTCTTATCTCTGCAAGCCGAACGGACACACACACACTCACACACACACGCACGCACACACGCACACACACGCAAACACGCACACACACACATACACTCTTCACCTCTCGACTCCTACCTATTAGTCGCCTCTTACGATAGGCAGGGCTTTCTTGCCTCGGTCGTGCTCTTATCTCTGCAAGCCGAACTAACACACACACATACTCACACACGCACACACACGCACACACGCATACACACATACACTCTTCACCTCTCGACTCCTACTTTTTAGTCGCCCCTTACAAGAGGCAAGGCCTTCTTGCCTCGGCCGTATTCTTATCTTTGCAAGCCAAACAGACACACACACATACACACACACACGCACACACACGCACACACGCACACACACACACATACACTCTTCACCTCTCGACTACTACCCGTTAGTCGCCTCTTAACGACAGGCAGTGCCTTCTTGCCACGGCCGTGTTCTCATCTCTGCAAGCCGACCGGACACACACACACTGACACACACATATACACACACACACTAACACACGCACGCACACACGCACACACACACACACATACACTCTTCACCTCTCGACTCCTACCCATTATTCTCCTCTTACGACAGGCAGGGACATCTTGCCACGGCCGTGTTCTTATCTCTGCAAGCCAAACGGACACACACACACACACGCACACACACACACACGCACACGCACACGCACACGCACACGCACACACTCTCCACCTCTCGACTCCTATCCATTAGTCGCCTCTTACGACAGGCATGGCCTTCTTGCCACCGCTTTTTTCTTATCTCTGCGAGCGAAGGGACACACACACACACACATACACACACACACTCACACACACACACACGCACACACGCACGCATACACGCACACACACATACACTCACACACACACAAACACGCACACACGCACACACACATACATTCTTCACCTCTCTAATCCTACCTATTAGTCGCCCCTTACAAAAGGAAAGGCCTTCTTGCCTCGGCCGTATTCTTATCTCTGCAAGCCAAACAGACACACACACATACTCACACACGCACACACACACGCACACACGCACACACACACATACACTCTTCACCTCTCGACTCCTACCTATTAGTCGCCTCTTACGATAGGCAGGGCCTGCTTGCCTCGGTCGTGTTCTTATTTCTGCAAGCCGAACTAACACACACACATACTCACACACGCACACACACGCACACACGCACACACACACTTACACTCTCCAGCTCTCGACTCCTACTTATTAGTCGCCCATTACAAGAGGCAGGGCCTTCTTGCCTTGGCCGTATTCTTATCTCTGCAAGCCAAACAGACACACACACATACACAAACACTTACACACGCACACGCACGCACACGCACACGCACACACTCTTCACCTCTCGACTCCTATTCATTAGTCGCCTTTTAAGACAGGCAGGGCCTTCTTGCCACGGACGATTACCTATCTCTGCAAACCGAACGGACACACACACACACACACTTGCACACATACACACATACACACACATACACGCTTCACCTCTCGACTCCTACCCATTAGTCGCTCCTTACAGCAAGCATGGCCTTCTTGCCACGGACGTAGGCTTATCTCTGCGAGCCGAAGGGATACACACACATACACACACACATACACACACACACTCACACACACACGCACACACGCACACACACACACGTATACTCTTCACCTCTTGACTCCTACCTATTGGTCGGCTCTTACGATAGGCAGGGCCTTCTTGCCTTGGTCGTGCTCTTATCTCTGCAAGCCGAATGGACACACACACATATACACACACACTCTCACACGCACACACACGCACATACGCACACACATATACACTCTTCACCACTCGTCTCCTACCCTCTAGTCGCCTCCTTACGGCAGGCAGGGCCTTTTTGCCACGGCCGTGTTCTTATCTCTGCGAGCCGACTGGACACACACACTCACACACACAAATACACACACACACTCACACACGCACACACAGGCACACACGCACACTCACACACAAATACACTCTTCACCTCTCGACTCCTACCCATTAGACGCCTCTTACGACAGGCAGGGCCTTCTTGCCACGGCCGTGTTCTTATCTCTGCGAGCCGACTGGACACACACACACTCACACACACAAATACACACACACACTCACACACGCACACACACGCACACTCACACACACATACACTCTTCTCCTCTCGACTCCTACCCATTAGTCGCCTCTTACGACAGGCAGGGCCTTCTTGCCACGGCCGTGTTCTTATCTCTGAGAGCCGACCGGACACACACACACTCACACACGCACACACACGCTCAAACGCACTTACACATATACACTCTTCACCTCTCGACTCCTACGCATTAGTCGCCTCTTACGATAGGCAGGGACTTCTTGGCACAGACGTGTCCTTATCACTGCGAGCCGACTGGACACACACACTCACACACGCACACACACACGCACATACGCACACACACACATACACTCTTCACCTCTCGACTCCTACCAATTAGTCGCCACTTACAACAAGCAGGGCATTCTTGCCTCGGCCGGATTCTTATCTCTGCAAGCCGAACGGACACATACACACTCACACACACAAGCACGCACACACGCACACACACGCACACACACAAAAACACTTTTCACCTCTCGACTCCTACCCATTAGTTGCCTCTTACGACAGGCATGGCCTTCTTGCCTCGGCCGTATTCTAATCTCTGCGAGCCGAATGGACACACACATACATACACACACACTTACACACGCACAAACACACACACACACCCACACACGCACACACACACACAGGGCCTTCTTGCCTCGGCCGTATTCTTATCTCTGCAAGCCGAACGGACACATACACACTCACACACACAAGCACGCACACACGCACACACACGCACACACACAAAAACACTTTTCACCTCTCGACTCCTACCAATTAGTCGCCACTTACGACAGGCAGGGCCTTCTTGCCTCGGCCGTATTCTTATCACTGCAAGCCGAACGGACACATACACACTCACACACACACGCACACACACGCACACACACAAAAACACTTTTCACCTCTCGACTCCTACCAATTAGTCGCCACTTACGACAGGCAGGGCCTTCTTGCCTCGGCCGTATTCTTATCACTGCAAGCCGAACGGACACATACACACTCACACACACACGCACGCACACACGCACACACACAAATACACTCTTCACCTCTCGACTCCTACCAATTAGTCGCCACTTACGACAGGCAGGGCATTCTTGCCTTGGCCGTATTCTTATCTCTGCAAGCCGAACGGACACATACACACTCACACACACAAGCACGCACACACGCACACACACGCACACACACAAAAACACTTTTCACCTCTCGACTCCTACCAATTAGTCGCCACTTACGACAGGCAGGGCCTTCTTGCCTCGGCCGTAATCTAATCTCTGCGAGCCGAATGGACACACACATACATACACACACACACACTTACACACGCACAAACACACACACACACCCACACACGCACACACACACACATACACTCTTCACCTCTCGACTCCTACCAATTAGTCGCCACTTACGACAGGCAGGGCCTTCTTGCCTTGGCCGTATTTTTATCTCTGCAAGCCGAACGGACACATGCACACTCACACACACAAGCACGCACACACGCACACACACGCACACACACAAAAACACTTTTCACCTCTCGACTCCTACCAATTAGTCGCCACTTACGACAGGCAGGGCCTTCTTGCCTCGGCCGTATTCTTATCTCTGCAAGCCGAACGGACACATACACACTCACACACACACGCACGCACACACGCACACACACAAATACACTCTTCACCTCTCGACTCCTACCCATTAGTCGCCTCTTACGACAGGCATGGCCTTCTTGCCTCTGCCGTATTCTAATCTCTGCGAGCCGAATGGACACACACAAACATACACACACACACTTACACACGCACAAACACACACACACCTACACACGCACACACTCACGTACCCTCTTCACCTCTCGACTCCTACCCATTAGTAGCCTCTTACGATAGGCAGGGCCTTCTTGCCTCGGTCGTGCTCTTATCTCTGCAAGCCGAACTAACACACACACATACTCACACACGCACACACACGCACACATTCATACACACATACACTCTTCACCTCTCGACTCCTACTTATTAGTCGCCCCTTACAAGAGGCAGGGCCTTCTTGCCTCGGTTGTATTCTTATCTCTGCAAGCGGAACGGACACACACACACACACGCACACACAAACACACGCACTCTCACACGCACACACACGCACATACGCACACACATATACACTCTTTACCACTCGACTCCTACCCATTAGTCGCCTCTTACGACAGGCAGGGCCTTCTTGCCACGGCCGTGTTCTTATCTCTGCGAGCCGACTGGACACACACACTCACACACACAAATACACACACACGCACACACACGCACACTTACACACAAATACACTCTTCACCTCTCGACTCCTACCCATTAGTCGCCTCTTACGACAGGCAGGGCCTTCTTGCCACGGCCGTGTTCTTATCTCTGCGAGCCGACTGGACACACACACTCACACACACAAATACACACACACGCACACACACGCACACTTACACACAAATACACTCTTCACCTCTCGACTCCTACCAATTAGTCGCCACTTACAACAAGCAGGGCATTCTTGCCTCGGCCGGATTCTTATCTCTGCAAGCCGAACGGACACATACACACTCACACACACAAGCACGCACACACGCACACACACGCACACACACAAAAACACTTTTCACCTCTCGACTCCTACCCATTAGTTGCCTCTTACGACAGGCATGGCCTTCTTGCCTCGGCCGTATTCTAATCTCTGCGAGCCGAATGGACACACACATACATACACACACACACTTACACACGCACAAACACACACACACACCCACACACGCACACACACACACAGGGCCTTCTTGCCTCGGCCGTATTCTTATCTCTGCAAGCCGAACGGACACATACACACTCACACACACAAGCACGCACACACGCACACACACGCACACACACAAAAACACTTTTCACCTCTCGACTCCTACCAATTAGTCGCCACTTACGACAGGCAGGGCCTTCTTGCCTCGGCCGTATTCTTATCACTGCAAGCCGAACGGACACATACACACTCACACACACACGCACACACACGCACACACACAAAAACACTTTTCACCTCTCGACTCCTACCAATTAGTCGCCACTTACGACAGGCAGGGCCTTCTTGCCTCGGCCGTATTCTTATCACTGCAAGCCGAACGGACACATACACACTCACACACACACGCACACACACGCACACACACAAAAACACTTTTCACCTCTCGACTCCTACCAATTAGTCGCCACTTACGACAGGCAGGGCATTCTTGCCTTGGCCGTATTCTTATCTCTGCAAGCCGAACGGACACATACACACTCACACACACAAGCACGCACACACGCACACACACGCACACACACAAAAACACTTTTCACCTCTCGACTCCTACCAATTAGTCGCCACTTACGACAGGCAGGGCCTTCTTGCCTCGGCCGTAATCTAATCTCTGCAAGCCGAACGGACACATACACACTCACACACACACGCACGCACACACGCACACACACAAATACACTCTTCACCTCTCGACTCCTACCCATTAGTCGCCTCTTACGACAGGCATGGCCTTCTTGCCTCTGCCGTATTCTAATCTCTGCGAGCCGAATGGACACACACAAACATACACACACACACTTACACACGCACAAACACACACACACCTACACACGCACACACTCACGTACCCTCTTCACCTCTCGACTCCTACCCATTAGTAGCCTTTTACGATAGGCAGGGCCTTCTTGCCTCGGTCGTGCTCTTATCTCTGCAAGCCGAACTAACACACACACATACTCACACACGCACACACACGCACACATTCATACACACATACACTCTTCACCTCTCGACTCCTACTTATTAGTCGCCCCTTACAAGAGGCAGGGCCTTCTTGCCTCGGTTGTATTCTTATCTCTGCAAGCGGAACGGACACACACACACACGCACACACAAACATACGCACTCTCACACGCACACACACGCACATACGCACACACATATACACTCTTTACCACTCGACTCCTACCCATTAGTCGCCTCTTACGACAGGCAGGGCCTTCTTGCCACGGCCGTGTTCTTATCTCTGCGAGCCGACTGGACACACACACTCACACACACAAATACACACACACGCACACACACGCACACTTACACACAAATACACTCTTCACCTCTCGACTCCTACCCATTAGTCGCCTCTTACGACAGGCAGGGCCTTCTTGCCACGGCCGTGTTCTTATCTCTGCGAGCCGACTGGACACACACACACTCACACACACAAATACACACACACATTCACACACGCACACACACGCACACTCACACACACATACACTCTTCACCTCTCGACTCCTACCCATTAGTCGCCTCTTACGACAGGCAGGGCCTTCTTGCCACGGCCGTGTTCTTATCTCTGAGAGCCGACCGGACATACACACACACTCACACACGCACACACACGCTCACACGCACTTACACATATGCACTCTTCACCTCTCGACTCCTACGCAGTAGTCGCCGCTTACGACAGGCAGGGCCTTCTTGGCACAGACGTGTCCTTATCACTGCGAGCCGACCGGACACACACACTCACACACGCACACACACACGCACACACGCACACACACACATACACTCTTCACCTCTCGACTCCTACCAATTAGTCGCCACTTACGACAGGCAGGGCATTCTTGCCTTGGCCGTATTCTTATCTCTGCAAGCCGAACGGACACATACACACTCACACACACAAGCACGCACACACGCACACACACGCACACACACAAAAACACTTTTCACCTCTCGACTCCTACCAATTAGTCGCCACTTACGACAGGCAGGGCCTTCTTGCCTCGGCCGTATTCTAATCTCTGCGAGCCGAATGGACACACACATACATACACACACACA